>NC_025993.2:25043180-25178771 GCF_000442705.2 Elaeis guineensis | reverse complement strand
ATTTAATACATACATTAGATGTAGTATAGAAACATGTTGATATGATCAATATGTAGTTCATGCTATATTTATATATTTTTAATTTTTGATTTAATGCTATGTAATAATCATGTAATAGGATCTTAGATCTAGAGATTCTCTGATTTTAGAAAATAATTTTGATTTTAGAAAATAATTTTGATTTATTTTAGTCTTCCGCTGTATGATCTTGAAAAAGTTTCAAGATCTAACCTGAAATCCTAGATCTGGTTCCTACACATAAATAGGTGTATGAGGGCATAGTGTAAGAAAAAGTGGTAAAGTACTCTCTTAATTAGCAAGAAGGTTCAGCCTTAATGGGTGCAGTCATATTTCTAGACCGAAAAGTCCTAATGGTCTTCTCTAATTCCTCATCTAGTGGTTGCAAATCGGGTTATTATGATCTTCTACCATGCATGCAACCAAAGATTTCTAAATCCAGAAATCCTATCAAATTTTTATTTTTATTATATTATATATATATATATATATTATATATATTTGAAAGAAAAGAGAGAGAGGGAGAAGAATTCTAAAAGATGAGAGTCTAGAGAGTCCTAAAGCTAAGAGAGATAGATAAGAAGAGTTAGTTACGGTTAGATGTTAAATGCAATCAAATTAGCATAAAGTGGACTCTCTATCCTGAGGTTATTCTAGATCTAGATAGTTCCTTACTATTTCAAGTGCACCGTTAAGCACTCCAAGTGCAAACCTAACCAACCAATTGGACAGGTAGCGTAAGATTGGTAGGAATCCCCCATTGCTTTCCTTAGACACCACCTAAGTTGGTCAGATCCACAAATAGAGCCAATTAAATAATCACTTTTTTTTGGAATGTAGTTTTGAACCACTTTTCTAGACACCAACTGATCAACTAGGCCTGATCTGGTTCAACTTTCAGGGTTACTTATTCTATTGAGCTCGAATTTCTTAGGGTTGATGTCTAATTGATTTTAAAAATTAGGATTATATTTAATGTAGAATGAAGGATGGTGGTTTTTGAGCTAAGGAAGGATGATCAAATCCTTACCTTATTTTATTTAATTAGGTTAAGTACCCTTAAAATATTTTATGGAAGATGCAATGCAATTGAAAATGTATCCAAACATGTTAAATTCTTTTATTATGTTTTAGATTTCTCTATATTAATTAAGTATTATGAGATGTATATTTTATTTTTTTATATTAGGTTATTTAAAGCAAGAAGAGTAAAAGGTAGATTTAATTAAGTTAATTAGATTTGAGGAGATTTAGAGAATCTAACTAACTCGAAAGTAAATTATGTTGACATTAAAAGGCAACCAGATAACTTACAAATAAAATAAGAATTGAATCTACTTTCAGGATAGTAAATTATTCTAAGCTATGAAAAATAGTAAATCACTAAAAATAATAAGCAGTAAATTACTTATGCAAATAAGATAACTATTTGACTATTCAAATAAAGTAATCTAGCTAGAAAGTAATAAAACAATACAAGATAGAATTAAGCACTAAAATATTTTTTTTTGTTTTATATTTTGTTGTTTTTTATAAAAAAAACAACTGTGCCAAGATCCCAACAACAGCACTAAAATTTGATATATATCATAGCACATCAAAATTAACTCTACTCACTATTATGTAGATAGGATGAGTCGAAATCATATTTGTAGAGATCTTAGTCTGAATATTTAAAAAATAAAAAAGTAAAATAATAGATATTGAGAGAGAACTAATAAAGAGATAAGAAATTATAATAAAAAGATATTTTATTAATCTAATAAAGCATACATAAAAAAATAAAAGTATGATACAAGATAATTAACTCCAAATTGAATCTTCTCGCTGCACCCGATGGTAGGTGTGCTTCTTTGAATCCTTCATCTTTCTTCATACAGACAGCGACAGGATGGCTAGAAGGCTTGATCTAAAAACTTCAAGAAAAGAAAAGTAGATAGAAGCATGAAGATAATAAAGAAGAAGGGTAGCGACACTAAGATTAGGATCTCTACTAGATTTGATGGAAGGAATGCTAGAGTTAGGATCTCTCCTAGTCTTTTTGGGATGTGAAGAAGAGAGGAGAAAGGAGGGGGATGGCAGCTTGTGGAGGCTTAGGAGATGATCCCCAAAAAGGAGGCATGTGTCCTCTCCTTAGGGCCACAGCCTCCTTTAAATAAAGCTCCAAAAATCCCTCCAAAACCAAGCTACCCACACTCTCATTCTCTATATAAACAAATTTTTCAAAAGAAACAATTTCTTTTCCTAAATCCTGCGTATATCCTTTAGCTTTTCGCAACCAAGGAGCATGACTCTTTTTCTTTCTGCATGCCCGTGTTTTTCTCCCTAAAAACTTTCTTCTTTTTTCTTATTGCCATGCACGTCCTTCTTTCTTTCTTTTGGGTCCTCTGCATATAGCCACCTCATGATTCTGCATTTCGTGCCGTGCATGTAGCACTTCGTGGGTCACACCACACCTTTTTCTTCTTTCTACATCACAACACATCCTCGTTAGCTTCCATGCATAGCAGCAAGCGCACAAACCCGCATGCCATGCTTTAGCCAAAATATTCCCTCTTTTGCCTTGATAATCTTCTTCTTTTGATTGGATTGGACGACAGCTCAAATTCTTCTTCTAATCGATTGATTAATACATCTTGAAATGTGGCCATTGGATCTTCAATTGATTGATTCTAGGCCCTTGAT
The DNA here is from genome assembly GCF_000442705.2 of Elaeis guineensis. Classification (NCBI taxonomy): domain Eukaryota; kingdom Viridiplantae; phylum Streptophyta; class Magnoliopsida; order Arecales; family Arecaceae; genus Elaeis; species Elaeis guineensis. The sequence goes on along the minus strand of NC_025993.2, from coordinate 25,176,068 downwards.
TTGATGTAGCGCCTAGGGTTTCTTGATCTTAAAGATTACATCATGAATTGTAGCCCTTGGATTGGAGATGTTGCTTCTAAACCCTTAGATGATCTTCCTCCCCTTGATGTGGTTGCTTTTAGCCATCATGCTTGGGTCTAAATCACTTTGAATTAACTTGAATAGACCCAATCTATCAATTACCTGCAAAAGCGATTAAGAAGCATCAAATTCAAACTGATATAAATTAAATATACAAAATTAATACTTCTAATATCCTATTTCATGTATTGATTAATATTCTCCAATGACAGTCCAACAGGATTGATCACAAACATTCCCAATCTCTTGCTATGCTGAAGATAGCTTCACAAGAATCCAGTAGATTTCTTCTTTAAAGATGAAGTACACCGCAATCTGATAGCTTTCCAGAACCCCATAAAAACCATGCCAAAAATCTTTTTTCAAAAGATTGGTACATCCTATTCTGATTTAGATATCCAACTCTTAGATATTCTAATTACTAAGAAAGGCAAATAATCTACTTTTTTTTCTCTCATATTTTTCTCTCTATTTTCTTCCTTACCTTTTTTTGTTTTTTTTTCTTTTTGTCTTCAAAACCCATGCCTAAGACCTCTTCCAAATCCACACCTAATTCTTTTGGAGCGCACCCTTTAAATAAGGAATGAAAGGGCATGTGAAACAACCCATGGCGCTACACTATCTCACGTGGCACCAAACCTCTTTGGTTTCTACATGAGGTAAATTCTTTGCATGGAAAAGGAAGAGTTGTGAGGTAGAAGGACTCCTTTTGTGCACACACACAAGGCACCATCAGATGGCATGTGGAAATAAAGGCAGGGTGTGGGAAATTAAGAGGAGTAGCCCAAAAGAACTCTTCCTTTTGGGCGCTAAATAAATGAGGTGCTAATTATTTATGGCATGGATATATGGCATGGAGGAGTTGGTTTTGAAGGAAAAAACTGTCTTTTTTTCCTGTTGGATCTTCCAGATCTAATGAGATCTGGGGCAGAATATTTTAAAAAAAAATTATCCTATGATATTTCAGATCTAAGATCTATTAGATCTAATTCTTATTATCTGATATTTAATCTAAAATTAAATCTAAAACTTGAGGATTAGAGAAATACCTCTAGGGTAACTAGATTACCCTGTAGATGATTGCAGCAATGCTCGAGGTTCAAAAATAGCCACGCAGTCATCTGGCCTCTACCGGTATCTACTCAAGTAGGATCTAGATCATCTTCTTCTTGCAAATCTTTTCTCCAAAAATCAAATCTGAATCTAATCTGAAAGATCTTCAAAAGATTTTCTGAAGCTGGAGCAGCAGCTTCTCGACAAATCCCTACAGCCTTCTAATCAGGGAGCACCACGCCTTGGACAAGCACCAGATGGATGCCCAACTTCTTGGACGTGAAGAGGGGAGGGAGAGGAGTAGAGGGGGAATGGACAAGTGGAGGGGTTTTATGGTTTTACTGGTATGAGCAGATTCTCTAAATCCTAGGCGCAGACAGGGTTTAAATGACCCTGCTGCGCCATGCAGTGCCACATCATTCGACCAATCAAAAAAATCTAATTAATTCTGGAAAAATTTTGATTGGTGGAGTGATGTCATCTAATCATATCAGATAAGAACCCCACCAAATCCTCCTACTGTTGGCACCAACACTGAAAAAAAATAGTGAGATTGGCGCCCAACAGTTTGAGTCGATCAAGGCATAGAGTCCTCATCTCATGGGACTCTATCCTTATCCACTTGGGGCGCAACGCCCAATCTGATCTTGGTGCTTACTTTGAGGCCTAATTTAGTAGGTGGACACTCCACAAAAACTCTCCAATGACCTCTTGCCAAGTGGCCTTCAGTTCAAGATCTATAAGTCAATTTGACCGATGTCCTAAAACGGAAATGGCAGGTGACAGGAATTGACAGGTGGTTGTCTTAAATTCATCTCATGAATTAAGATAAGATTTTTTTGAGCTGAACTTGCTCCAGTCAGACTGAGAGAAACTTTCTCAAGATTCTCTGAATGAGTCAAATCACATTTGGCTCAGTCGAGATGAAAAGATTGCACGAGGAGAAAGTTAGGCTTAATCGTGTGCTAGCACGATTTCTTTGAACCTAATTGGATCTAATCCAAATCAATCGAACTGGGCTAGTTTGATTGATGACATCCAAACCCTAACTCTTATTTGTGTGACCCAGTTATATTCATTTCCATATGGTAATGAGATATGTCGTGATCTCATCATCGACATCATCGAAACTCCTTTCGATGGATCAGAACTCTTCTGATTCAGACAATTAGAATGATTGATCATCAAGATCATTCTAATTGCTCCAAAATCTATCAGTGACACCTAGCAGTATATGATGGCAACCCATCAGAAATGAAGACGAACCTCTCGGTGCAGCTACCTGTGTGATTGAGTTCTTCTATCATGAGTCCTGACTGAATTAGGGTTAAGGTGAACTCGTCAAACCAACATCAGTCATATGAATCAATCGATCGATCTAAGTCTGATGTGAAACCTCAATAAAAAATCTCTTTTCCATTATTTCACTCTGTCAAGGCCATGGGCTTAAGGACTCGATCTTTGGATCATAGGACTACTCCTCTCATCTACCGAGGTTGATAGATTCCATCTTGGTGCGACTTGGTTCCTATAATGAATATGCTACAGCCAACATACATCTCAGAGTTTCAAATAGCTAGAAGATCAAGTTATGGTGTAGTCAAACTATAACACACTCAAGATAAACTGTCGATGCACCTCAGGTCAAAGAACTAGACACACAGCTGCAGCATCGAGCTAGTCATCGACGAGAAGGTAGATTTTCTTATGACTGCTCGAGGTGGTCACGCTCAGTACTCTCATTCTCAATGAATACCTGTACTCTCGCTCTGGTGTCTTCACACCATAGACTCAAGACTCATCTATTCTAAGAAAGTGATCATACACCAACCTTCCAGATCGATCACCATCCTTGTGATGATCTTATGGTCAGGAGCTGTTTATGAGTTAGTTATGTAAATTCATGCTTTAAATTTTCAACTCTTGAAAATATGAATTAACATTCCTACTAACTCAAAGGATGTATCACAGACATAATGTACACAATGTGATAGTAGAAATAATCTTTATTCATTTATAATCAAAATTTAAATTTGCCCTTACATTTGTACAGGAATGTGTAGTCAATCTGGCATCTAGGGCACACATCTAACAAACTCCCACTTGACCTAATGCCAATTGGCTACATATCTAAGTCCCATCTTCTCAAGGTGGGCTTCGATCTTCTGCTAGTCTAATGACTTTGTCAGTGGGTCTACCATATTGTCTATGGAGTCGACTCTCTTAACCTCGACATAACATTTTTCGAGATAATCACGGATCAGATAGAATCATCGTTCGATATGCTTGGACTTCTGAGACCTTGGCTCCTTAGCTAGGGCTATGGCGCCATTATTGTCACAGTAAAGAGGGATGGCATCCGATGACATCACTCCAAGCTCTGCGGCAAACTTTTATACCAGAATACCTCCTTCGCAGCTTCTGATGCAGTAATATACTCTGCCTCCATGATGGAATCAGCAATTATCATCTGCTTGGAACTCTTCCAGCTGACTGCACCACCATTGCAAATGAAAGACTTCCAGATATCGACTTTCGATCATTTATATCAGACATAAAGTCTGAGTCTGTAAATTCTGAACCTGGAGTTCTCCATTCTCAAAGACTAGAAACATATCCTTAGTCCTTCTCAAGTACTTAAAGATACATTTCACAGAAGTCCAGTGCTCTTCATCTGAATTCGACTGATATCTGCTAGTGACACTCACAGCATGGGCTATATCAGGTCGTGTACATAGCATGGCATATATGAGGCTCCCTATTGCCGAAGCATAAGGGATCTTGCTCATGCGTTCAATCTCCTCAGGTGTGTTAAGGCACATCTTCTTGAAGAGATGAATGCCATGTCTAAAGGTACTAAACCTCTTTTGGAATTTTTCATGCTAAACCTTTTTAGCACCTCCTCTATGTACATCTTCTGTGAAAGTCCCAGCATCCTATTTGGTCTATCTCTATAGACCTTAATACCCAATATAAAGGATGCCTCTCCTAGATCTTTCATAGAGACTCTTTAGACAACCATATTTTGACTGAGGTCAACATGAAAATATCATTTCCAATTAGGAGGATGTTATCAACATATAGTACGAGGAAGACAACTGCGCTCCAATTGACCTTCTTAAATACACATGGTTCTCCTCGTTCTTGATGAAATCAAATATTTTGATCACATTATTGAAACGAGTATTCCAGCTCCGAGATGCTTGCTTAAGTTCATAAATGGATCTTTGCAGCTTGCAGACCTTGTGATCATCATCACTAGATGTGAAACCAAGTGGCTGTTCCATATAGATATCTTCCTCAAGATATCCACTTAAGAACGTTGTTTTTCACATCCATCTGCCATATTTCATAATCAAAATAGGCTGCAACAGCAAGCAATGTGCGGATGGATTTTAGCATGGCTACGGGCAAAAAGGTATCCTGATAGTCAATGCCTTCGCACTGACTATAACCTTTCACTATGAGCCTAGCCTTGAATGTCTCTACATTCCCATCTACACCTATCTTTCTCTTGAAGATCCATTTACACCTAATAGGTACAATACCTTCAGGTGGATCTACTAAGGTCCAGACTTGGTTTTGAGTGCATCTAGTCAATTTCTGATCTCATTGCCTCTAACCATTTCTCAGAGTCGATATCTGATATCACATCGTCATAGGTTTTGGGGTCATCACCATGAGTCCCATTTTTCGTGAGGAATATTTTCTCTACATCCTCTTGTATGGTACCTAAGTACCTTTCGGGAGGATAGAAAATTCTAGTCGATCTACGAGGTGGAAGAGGTTATATTAGGACTGGTTCTAATTGATTGGGGTTCCTCAGATTCTTTAGCTCATTGCTCTTGGAAGACATTCTTCTTGAGCTTAATTATTCTTCCGATACCACTATCTTGAATAAACTATTTTTCAAAAAAAATGGCATGTCGATTCACAATCACATTATGGTCTTCCAGAATATAAAAATAGTATCCTAATGACTCTTTAGGATATCCTATGAATCGAGCTCTAAAAGACCTGAACTCTAACTTGTCCGCCTACTGTCTCTTGACATGAGCTGGACAACCCCAAATTCTGAGATGACTCAAACTTGATTTCTTACCATGCCATATCTCATACGGTGTGGTAGGAACAGTTTTAGAGAGAATCCTATTCAATACATATATTACTGTCATGAGATAATGTCTCCAAGAAACTCAGGGAGGTCCGTGAAGCTCATCATGGAACGGACCATATCTAATAGGGTCCGATTTTTCTGTTCTGAAACCCCATTGAGTTGTGACGTTTCAGGTGGAATCCATTGAGAGACTATGCCATTATCCTTAAGATAGTCTACAAACTTTCGACTAAGATATTCACCTCCTCGATCTGATCGAAGAACCTTAATGGGTTTTTCTGTTTGTTTTTTTACTTCATGTCTGAATTCTTTGAACTTTTCAAAGGCTTCAGACTTGTGTTTCATTAGAAACATATATCCGTACCTAGACATATCATCAATGAAGGTATGAAGTAGACATAGTTGCCTCTAGCCGGCACATCAAATGGGCCGCACACATCCGTATATACTAGGGCAAGTAGGTCTGTGGCCCTTTCCTCATGTCCCACAAAAGGGAGCTTGATCATTTTGCCTTGAAGGCATGATTCACAAACTGGATATGACTCGAAAGTCAACGGACTCAGTAGTCCGGATTTCTCTAATTTGTTAACCCTGTCTTCCGCTATATGACCTAGCCTTAGGTCCACAGATCCTATCATTTAGACTATCTCTAGGCCTTTTAATTCCCATGGCATTCACATTTTGCTCAATATTAATTACAGATATATCAATATGTAGCTGATAGAGACCATTAATAAGAAAATCATTTGTAACTTTATTATTTTCATAAAATATGTTACAATGGTCCTTATGAAAACTAATCACATAGCCTTCTTGTGCTAAACATAAAACAGAAATCAAATTCCTACTTGTTGCAGGCACATAATAACAGTCTCTAAGAACTAAATCTAATCCTAACGGTAATCACAAAGGGTAGGTTCCCACGACCACAGCAGCAACTCTTGCTCCGTTCTCGATGCGTGGGATCATATCCCCATCCCTCAGCCTCCTGCTCTCCTCAAGATCCTACATAGAAGTACACAAATGAGCCCTAGAACCAGAGTCAAGTACCCAACTAGATGCAGAGGAAATCGTAAGATTAGATTCTATAACGAGCATTCCTCCAGAAGGACCATCCTTCTAGTCTTCAGAGGTGGCCAGGTACTGAGGACAGTTCTGCTTCCAATGGCCGTTTGAATTACAGTGAAAATATTTTTTCTTTTCAACAGCCTTCTTCTTCGGTTCCATCTTCTTCTTTTTCTCATCCACCTTCTGCTTCTTCGCAGACTTTTTCTTCTTTCCAAAAGACTTTCTCTTGGAAGAAGTCCGCTCCACAGTAAGGACTGAGCCTTTTGAACTCTTCAAAGAAAGCTCAGCTGTAACCAACATATTCATTAACTCAGCCAAGGTACACTGCATCTTATGCATATGGAAGTTCATGATGAACTGATCATATGCATCAGACAACGACTGAAGGATCACATCAATCTAAAAATCCCTATCTAAGATGACATCGAGCTTCTCAAGCTCCTCAAGGTCCTTGATCATTGTCAAACAATGATCTTGGACTGACTGCCTATCATGCATTTTAGCCTTAAAAAATTTTTGGCAAACTTGATACTTGGCTGTGTGACTTTATTCACCAAACAACTCTTGTAGGTGAGTGATAGCCTATTTCGCAAGTGCACGAAATCGCTCAAGTAATATAATGATAAATAAGAGATCGTTCCCACGAGGACTGAGTTTAATTACCAAAAATGAACGCTAATTTTACTAATATCTAAACGATCGAAACTGAATGATAATGAAAAATAAAATTAACTCTAAAGAACTCAATGAAAGCTGAATCAAAATTCGATTGATAAAGCACTAGGGTATATCTGATTTCACTTGGACCAATTATCAATTCCAGCTATTCGATTAATAATCTAAATTTAATTATTAATGCAAGGATAAATAATCCTAAATTATTTAATAATCTCTCCGAGTCTTATTAAATATACTAATTAAAACCTATAATCTATCTTCCAATAGTAAAATAGATTTCAATTAGTTCAATAAGCACAGTGATTATTTTCAAGATCCCACAGGTCAAATCTTCTGCTCCCGCTCCAATTATTATTCCTATGATGTTTGTTATTAACTCCAATTTATAATCTTCCTTCCCAGTACCAATTATAAATCGAAATCAATCAAGTACCAAAGATAATAATACTTAAAAGCATTAAGTGCAAATAACAAACAATTGCATTAACAAAGGAAATTAATACAAGATTCTGGAATTGAAATTTAATCCAAGCTACATCAGGTACCTAGCTAGAAATTTAGCTTTTCATCATATCAAAATCAAACTCAAGTTTACTTGAATAAAACTCCAAAATCATCCTAACAATGAGTTCTAAAAAATAAATGCAAAGTAAACAAGAGAAAGAATTAAAACTCTGAAGGAATTGCAGAGCCGAATGAATCCTCTCTTCAATCTTCCAGATACTCCAAACTCTCCTTGCTTGATCTCTAGCTTTCAAAGATGATTCTCCTCCCCTTCCTGCTGGTGTTTTAGGATCCTTAAATAGGGTTAGGGCTAGGGTTCAGGTGATATTTTCTCATGATTTTATTCTATATATCATTCTTTTTATTTGGTATAGAATCTCTCCTCCTTTGGATAGGCTTTAAGCAACCACCAGCCATCTACTCCTTATGCTGCCCAAATTTTTGATTTTATTATGATTTCCATAGTAAAAGAGGAAAGGAGGCATGGTTAATTAGAGGAGAAGAATTTCTTCCTTTCTGGGTCCACAAAATCTGCAAAACAAGGTAAGGTTTCGGCTGCCCAAATCAAGTTTTCCAAGAATTAGTTTCAATTCTTTCTCAGTTTGCTCCTCATGCAGAATTAGTTTGGACTCTGATTTTCTTTCATTTAATTCTTTCCAAGATAGCTCTTTGTCACCCAAAATTAGTTGCCATATCAGATCTTTATGCCAAGAAACACTAAGAAGAATCTGGGTGTATCGGGTGTTTCTTGTTGTGTCCAACATTGTTACCAACTTCAACCTACTGTAGCCACCTCATCTGGAATCCAAATTTAATTCTGTAAATTATGTTCCTTTTTTGCTTCTCTCAAAATTCTGTAGGATCTAATCTTGCATAATTTGGGATCCTGTAGCTTGCCTTTTAGGGTCCTCATACTAAAATATCCAGATTTAGATTGGTTGACTAGATGGGAGAGATTATCTGCTTGATTTATTTCTGCATCTCTAATTTCTTTTCTGACTGATGATGCCAAAAAGGATAAGGTTTGGGGTCCATTGATATCTTGATTTGGTTATTCTGCTTTGAGGTGGACTCTGATTTTGATGCAAGACCTGATAACTCCGGATGACAAACCCTGCTGAATCGGACTCAACCAATTTCACTTAATTTGACCTTTAAAATATGGTTAAGCCCAATTAGGTGTGATCTGGCTCAATTACCTGCAATTGACATAAAATATATCAGGTTCTTACATTTATTTAGTTAATTATTATATCAATTTCATCAAAATCATTAAAACTAATAATAATAATTACTATAAAAATGCAATACATCAAATACCCCCAAACCTAAGTTTTTGGTTGTCCCCAAGCAAAAGAAAAGTCCAAATAAAAAATGGAGAATCTCAAAAAAATAATGCTAAAAATTTTATTTAACATTAATATACTCAAAATCCATCTAGACACAAAGAGTAATACCCAAATGCCATGGCTTAACCACCCAACTCAAAACCGAAAGGCAAACCCACAAGCTAACTATTCCAAACTCATTCATACTCAAACAAAATTACGCACAATCAATAGCTACCCTGCTTCCTTTAGATTTTAATAAAATAATTCGGTTCAAATATCCAATCCTGAATGCAAAATCCTATCAGCCCATCTCCACTAGTGCAAACAACGTACTCAAGAGATCAATAGGACTTTTTCGGGTAAAAAAAAATGGAAAGCAAGCAACAAGAATGATGGTTATGGTCACATAAGTGAAAATAAATTAACCACAATAAATCAGAGCATACTCAATTACTTATGCTTTACATCCCTTCCTTTATTTATTTTATTTTATACTTTTAGAACAGCCTATACACTTTGGCACTCTTCCTTAAGTCATCATTTGCCTTTTACGCGAATACCGACATTGGTGATGAAGGCACCCGGTTACTCAACAAGTCATATACTCAAAGTATTTTGCATACTCATAATTCAAGTCACTGTTTGACGTAAAAGCAAACATGGGGCTCATGAATGCTCCTAGTTACTAGGCAACTTGAAACAGCGGAGTAGATTGTGCTTTTTTTTTCTTCTTCTTCTTTTTTTTTTTTTTTTTTTTGAAGGGAAGGAAAACTAAAATTCAGTATGCTCTAACCATTATAATCAATTTATTCTCAAAAAATATGAACAGTAGATATGAGATAGGATGAAAAGAAAATACAAGGGGTCAAAAGGATATGCCAAAGGAATGCTTATATCATTTCTCCCAAGTAAATTGTCTACATTTTATTGCAACAAAGATCACAAATAGGATTGGTGAAGCAAAGTAACTATCTCCTATACGAGATTTTATTTAAGTATTTACAAGTTTAAAACAGTCAATCTCTGAATTTGACTTCCAAATTTAAAGCTAAGATAGCCAAACAATAACACAAAAGTAAAATTGTCCCCCTCTATATCCTTACAAGTGATCAATGAATCAACATTCTAATTTTTTTTTTAATAAAATTTTATTAAAAAATAAAGATAAAGATGCAAACATAATGGCAATCCTATATTATTAACACGAAATGCTCATGCAAATGCACCCCCAAATCTGAATTGAACATTGTGCTCAATGACAAGATCATCATCACAATACATATCATAGCAAGGCATTCTTAAAGGTTAGGGGTACTCCCCTTTGTAGCGTGCCTATGCGCTTGTGTGAGTTTGCAACTCGTCCTCAGTCATTTCATCTCTCTTATCTTCTTCAATGTGCCTATAAAAGTGAACAACGTCCATTCAAACCTTGAAAATATAGTGAGAATTAAAATTGACTCAAAAAAATAAAAAAAAATTTTGCTTGGGTTGCCTCCCAAGAAGCGCTAGTTTATAGTCGTTAGCTTGACTATCCCAATGCATTATGTCAGTGCTATAGAGGTTTTTGGTTGCTCAAATCCTCCATCTATGTATTCCTTCAACCTTTGCCCATTGACTTTGAAGGTCCTATCACCACTCTTCAGCTCAACAGCTCCATGTGGAAAAACTTGTATAATCTCAAATGGACCTGACCACCTAGACCGGAGCTTGCCTGGAAATTGCTTTAGGCGAGAGTTATACAGCAACACCTTTTGTCCTGCTTGAAATTCATGCCTCATAATATGTTTGTCATGCCATCTTTTCGTTCTCTCCTTGTAAATTCTTGCATTTTCATATGCATGGAGGCGGAACTCATCAAGTTCATTAAGCTGTAATAACCTTTTCTCCCCAGCAGCTTCCATATTGAAATTTAGCAACCTAGTTGTCCAGTAAGCTCGATGCTCTAGCTCCACAGGTAAATGGCATGCTTTTCCATAAACTAGACGATATGGGGACATCCCAATTGACATTTTGAATGCTATTCTATATACCCATAACGCATCATCTAATTTTAGGGACCAGTCCTTTCTTGATGAGTTGACAGTAGTCTCCAATATTCTTTTAATTTCACGGTTGGAGATCTCTACTTGTCCACTTGTTTGAGGATGATATGGTGTTCCTACACGATGAGTAACACCGTATTTTATCAATAGAGAATCCAAATAACGATTACAAAAATGCTTACCTCCATCCGTGATGATAGCTCTTGGAATACCAAAGTGTGTGAATATGTATTTCTTTAAGAACTTGAGCACACTCTTGGCATCATTAGAGGGAAGTGCTATTGCCTCAATCCATTTGGATACATAATCCACCGCCACCAGGATGTATTGATTTGAATGACAAGGTAGAAAAGGCCCCATAAAATCTAATCCCCACACATCGAACAGTTCTACTTCAAGGATATTGGTTAGTGGCATTTTCTGTCTAAAAGAAATATTTTCAGTTCTTTGACATTGGTCACAAGAAGAAACAAAAGCAATAGCATCTTTAAACAGGTTAGGCCAATAAAAACCACACTGTAATACTTTAGCAGCTGTTTTGTTGGGTCCAAAATGGCCTCCACACTCTAATGAATGGCAGTGTTTTAAAATATTTTTAATTTCATCATCAGGCATACATTTCTTAATAAGCTGATCTGGACAATACTTATATAAATATGGATCCTCCCAAAAATAATATTTTGCATCATGTAAAATTTTTTTTTTTGCTGGTAATTAGATTTCGGAGGAATAATATCACATGCCTTAAAATTAACAATATCAGCATACCAGGGTGTACTAGATGTGAGTAATGCAAATAATTGCTCATCAGGGAATGACTCATTAATGGGTACCTCAGTGTTCTCAATTTCTTTACTTAACTCTAATCGAGACAAGTGATCTGCTACAAGATTTTCTGCTCCTTTCTTATCCCTAATCTCCAAGTCAAATTCCTGCAATAAGAGCACCCAACGAATTAGTCTCGGTTTCGCATCCTTCTTTTCAAGTAAATATTTAATTGCTGAGTGATCAGTATAAACTATTGTTTTTGCTCCTATAAGATATGGCCTAAATTTATCAAAAGCAAAAACAATGGCGAGCAACTCTTTCTCTGTGGTGGCATAGTTCAACTGTGCATTATTCAGTGTTCGACTCGCATAGTACACCACATGAAGTCTATTCTCCTTTCTTTGTCCCAAGACTGCTCCTATAGCATAGTCGCTTGCATCACACATGAGTTCAAATGGTAGATTAATTCCAGTCAGGTGCAGCGATGATAGGAGCTGAGATTAATTCTCTCTTTAATCTGTTAAAAGCAACCAAACACTCATCAGTAATTTTAAAAGGCGCATCCTTGATCAATAAATTACAAAGAGATTTGATAATTTTAGAGAAGTCTTTTATAAATCTTCTATAGAAGCCAGCATGCCCTAAGAAACTCCTCACTCCTTTAACAAATTTTGGTGGTGGTAATTTTTTAACGACCTCCACCTTTGCTTTGTCTACTTCTATCCCTCTAGATGAAATCTTATGGCCTAAAACTACTCCTTCCTGCACCATAAAATGACATTTCTCCCAGTTCAACACAAGATTAGTTTCTTCACAACGCTGTAGAACTTGGGAGAGGTTAGTCAAACACATATCAAAAGAAGGACCAAAAACTGAAAAATCATCCATAAAGATTTCAATGAATTTTTCAACCATATCAGAGAATATAGACATCATACATCTTTGAAAAATTGCAGGTGCATTACATAACCCAAATGGCATTCTCCTATATGCAAATGTTCCATATGGACAAGTAAATGTAGTTTTTTCTTGATCCTCAGGTACAATAGAAATTAAAAAATATCCTGAATAACCATCTAAAAAATAGTAGAAGGGATATCCGGACAATCTCTCAAGCATCTGGTCAATAAAAGGCAAAGGAAAATGGTCCTTTCGTGTGGCTTTGTTTAACTTCCTATAATCAATACACACACGCCAACCAGTGACTGTTCTAGTGGGTATCAGCTCATTTTTATTATTTGTAATAACAGTCATCCCCCCTTTCTTAGGAACTACTTGAACAGGACTCACCCAACTACTATCAGAAATAGGGTAGATAATTCCTGCATCAAGTAACTTCATTACTTCAGCTCTAACTACTTCCTTCATATTAGGATTTAACCTACGTTGATGCTCAATTGAAGGTTTGTAGTTTTCTTCCATTAAAATTTTATGCATGCATATACTGGGACTAATTCCCTTAATATCATCAATAGACCAGCCTAATGCTCTCTTATGCTTTTTCAACACATGCAACAATTTTTTCTCTTGTTCAGTAGACAAATGAGCAGATATAATGACAGGAAAAATAGATGAGTCTCCCAAGAATGCATATCTTAAGTGAGAAGGGAGCTGCTTAAGCTCAAGCTTGGGGTTTGGCTTAGCCTCTACTGAATCCTGTATTTTCTCAACATCATTTAATACATCAACATGCTGTTTATTTTTAACACCATCAATCAAGTCATATTCAGAATTGTCAATTATTTCATTAACAAATTTATTAATCACATCTAATCTAAAACATTCATCATTCTCAAGAGGATATTTAGAAGAATTAAGCACGTTAAAAATTATCTCTTCTTGTCCCACTCTTAAAGTAAGCTTACCCTCATGGACATCTATAAGTGCCTTGCCAGTTGCAAGGAATGGACGCCCCAATATCAAAGGAACCTCTCTATCTTCCTCCATATCCAAGACAATGAAATCCACTGGGAAGATAAATTTGTCCACCTTGACTAATACATCCTCCACTATGCCTTTAGGATATGTCACCGATCGATCAGCTAGTTGTAATGAGACACTGGTCGGTTTCACATCCCCTAGTCCAAGCTTCCTGAAAACAGATAAAGGCATTAAGTTAATGCTAGCACCTAAATCGCACAATGCTCTAGTGAATTCGATATTGCCAATATTGCATGGAATTGTAAAACTTCCTGGATCCTTTAATTTTGATGGCAACTTGTTCTGAATGATTGCACTGTACTCTTCGGTGAGTATGACTGTCTCATGGTCCTCTAGCCTTCTCTTTTTGGAAAGGATGTCCTTCAAGAATTTGGCATAGCTAGGCATCTGAGCTAATGCCTCTGCAAATGGAATATTTATGTGTAGTTTCTTGAAGACCTCCAAAAACTTCAGAAAGTTCTTGTCATCCTTACTTTGCTTGAGCCTTTGAGGAAAAGGAACTGGTGGATTGTAGGGCTTTACTGGCTCTTCCTTTTTCTCTTTTAGCTTCTCTTTGACCATAGTCTCTTCTTGAGTTTGTTCCTTTACTTGTTCTTTAACAGGCTCTTTCCCTTGTCGTTCCCCTAGTTGTTTTCCACTCCTCAAGGTAATTGTCTTCACATGCTCCTTCGGGTTCGTTTCAGTATTGCTAGGCAATGACCCTTGAGTTCTGTTAGCTACCTTGTTGGCGAACTGTCCCATTTGTATTTTCAAGTTTTTAATGGCAGCTTGCTGGTTTTGAAAGTTTGCCTTAGTCTCACCCATGAAATCAGTAGTGGCCTTAGTGAGAGTTGCAACCAATTCTTCCAGATTAGACTTCTTTTCTTGCTGTGGAAAACCAGGTGGTCCTCTATTCTGATAATTTTGTTGTTGCTGTTGATTTTCTCAGGAAAAATTTGGATGGTTCTTCCAGGCAAGCGTGTAGGTGTTTGAGTATGGATTGTTCTATTGCCTTCCTTGGTTTGCCACATATTGCACTTGTTCTTGTACTGGAGGCATGAATGAGCTGTCAATCGGGCAATCTCGAGTAGCATGTTGCCCAGTACACATCTCACAGGTCTGCACACAAGTATTGACAGCATTAATAGACAAATGATCTAATTTTTTGAAAAGAGTGTCTACTTTTGCATTGAGTGCAGTAATAGCGTCTATCTCATGAACCCCAGCAGGTTTCCTCACCATGTTTCTCTCATTGGGCCATTGATAATTGTTGTTGGCCATTTCCTCCAAAAGATCATAGGCCTCATCAAGCGACTTTCCCATCAATGAACCTCCAGCAGCAGCATCAATATTAATTCTGGTATGGTTGTTCAGCCCATTATAGAAGGTTTGCACAACCAACCATTTAGGCAGCCCGTGGTGTGGACACCTCCTAAGCAGATCCTTGAACCTTTCCCAGGCTTCATATAAGGTCTCCATGTCAAATTGCACGAAGGTTTGGATATCAGTCCTCAACTTGGCAGTCTTAGCAGGTGGAAAGAATTTTGCCAAAAATTTTTGTGCTAAGTCATTCCAAGTGGTGATCGAGCCAGCAGGAAGAGACTGTAACCATGCTTTAGCTTTGTCTCTAAGTGAAAACGGGAACAATCTTAGTCGAATTGCATCATCTGACACTCCATTATGCTTAAGGGTATCACATATCTCCAAGAAGTTTGCAATGTGCGCATTAGGGTCATCATTGGGCAATCCTCCAAACTGAACTGCTGTCTGGATCATTTGGATCAAAGCAGGCTTGATCTCAAAGTTGTTTGCTTGCACAGGTGGTCTTGTGATGCTAGATGAAGCTCCATTCACGGTAGGCATGGCATAATCCCGCAGTGCCCTGGGGTTTGTCTCTCTAGCAACCTCATTATTTTCTACTAGGATTACTTCTCTCCTTGGATCTTCAGCCATTTCTGGATCTACTTTTGCCTCAGATTTCTTCCCTTCTCTGACTACTTTAATATTTTGTTTACAAGTGCGTTCAATTTCTTGACTTGAAATGGAGTTTGATTCAATTCTCACAAGTCGATCCGATTCTCTTTTCCAAGTTGTAATTTTGAAAGATTATTATCTTTTTTTTTTTTTTTTTAAGAAGAGAGAAGAGGAAAGAGAGAGAAAAGAGTGCTAGAAATGAGTCCTAAGGAGTCCTAAATCTAGAGATGAAAGAGAAGAGTATTTTAATTAGGTTTAAATTTTAATGGCAAACAAGTTAGCACAAAATGGACTTTCTATCCTAGGGTTAACCTAGATCTAGACAGCTCCTAACTATTCCAAGATCGCCTTCAAGCACTCCGAGCCCAAAACTGACTAACTGTCTCGGCCAGGTAAGTGTAAGATGTGGGAGGTCCCCTGCTTGTTGCTTTCCTTAGACACCAACTGAGTTGGCCAGGTCAGATAACGGAACCAATTGAAAACCACCTTCTTAAACCACTTGCCTTAGACACCGAGCAATTAATCAATTCGAACCCGGTCTAACTTTAGGGCTTTCTTGTCCTATTGAGCTCGAATATCCTAGGGCCAACATTTAATTGATTTTAGATTAAGGTCTAGGTTATGCAGGATGAAGGATGTGATTTTTGGACTAAGAAAGGGTGATCAAATCTCCACCTTATCTGATTAATGGGTTAAGTGCCCTTAAAGTTAATTATGGAGATGCAATGCAAAGAAACAAGATGTCCAATCAAGTTTGATTTTTTTTTTTTAATATTTTTGGTTATACTATATTAGTTAAGCGTTATGAAATGTCAGTGATTTTTTTTTTAAATATCTAAAAAATAAAATATCTAGATTACTAGTAAAATCAACTATTCTTGATATTAAAGCACCAATCCCCGGCAACGGCGCCAAAAATTTGATAGCCTATTTCGCAAGTGCACGAAATCGCTCAAGTAATATAATGATAAATAAGAGATCGTTTTCACGAGGACTGAGTTTAATTACCAAAAATGAATGCTAATTTTACTAATATCTAAATGATCGAAACTGAATGACAGTGAAAAATAAAATTAACTCTAAAGAACTCAATGAAAGCTGAATCAAAATTCGATTGATAAAGCATTAGGGTATATCTGATTTCACTTGGACCAATTATCAATTCCAGCTATTCTGATTAATAATCCAAATTTAATTATTAATGCAAAAAATAAATAATCCTAAATTATTTAATAATCTCTTCTGAGTCTTATTAAATATACTAATTAAAACCTATAATCTATCTTCCAATAGTAAAATAGATTTTAATTAGTTCAATAAGCACAGTGATTATTTTCAAGATCCCACAGGTCAAATCTTCTGCTCTCGCTCCAATTATTATTTCGATGATGTTTGTTATTAACTCCAATTTATAATCTTCCTTCCCAGTACCAATTATAAATCGAAATCAATCAAGTACCAAAGATAATAATACTTAAAAGAATTAAGTACAAATAACAAATAATTGCATTAACAAACAAAATTAATACAAGATTCTGAAATTGAAATTAAATCCAAGCTACATCAGGTACCCTAGCTAGAAATTTAGCTTTTCATCATATCAAAATCAAACTCAAGTTTACTTGAATAAAACTTCAAAATCATCCTAACAATGAGTTCTAGAAAATAAATGCAAAGTAAACAAGAGAAAGAATTAAAAACTCTGAAGGAATTGCAGAGCCGAATGAATCCTCTCTTCAAATCTTCCAGATACTCCAAACTCTCCTTGCTTGATCTCTAGCTTGCAAAGATGATTCTCCTCCCCTTCTTGTTGGTGTTTTAGGATCCTTAAATAGGGCTAGGGCTAGGGTTCAGGTGATATTTTTCTCATGATTTTATTCTATATATCATTCTTTTTATTTGGTATAGAATCTCTCATCCTTTGGATAGGCTTTAAGCAACCACCAGCCATCTACTCCTTATGCTGCCCAAATTTTTTGATTTTATTATGATTTCCATAGTAAAAGAAGGAAAGGAGGCATGGTTAATTAGAGGAGAAGAATTTCTTCCTTTCTGGGTCCACAAAATCTGCAAAATAAGGTAAGGTTTCGGCTGCCCAAATCAAGTTTTCCAAGAATTAGTTTCAATTCTTTCTCAGTTTGCTCCTCATGCAGAATTAGTTTGGACTCTGATTTTCTTTCATTTAATTTTTTCCAAGATAGCTCTTTGCCACCCAAAATTAGTTGCCATATCAGATCTTTGTGCCAAGAAACACTAAGAAGAATCTGGGTGTATCGGGTGTTTCTTGTTGTGTCCAACATTGTTACCAACTTCAACCTACTGTAGCCACCTCATCTGAAATCCAAATTTAATTCTGTAAATTATGTTCCTTTCTTGCTTCTCTCAAAATTCTGTAGGATCTAATTTTGCTCAATTTGGGATCCTGTAGCTTGCCTTTTAGGGGTCCTCACATCAAAATATCCAGAATTTAGATTGGTTGACTAAATGGGAGAGATTAACTGCTTGATTTATTTTCTGCATCTCTAATTTCTTTTCTGACTGATGATGCCAAAAAAGATAAGGTGTGGGGTCCATTGATATCTTGATTTGGTTATTCTGCTTTGAGGTGGACTCTGATTTTGATGCAAGACCTGATAACTCCGGATGACAAACCCTGCTGAATCGGACTCAACCAATTTCACTTAATTTGACCTTTAAAATATGGTTAAGCCCAATTAGGTGTGACCTGGCTCAATTACCTGCAATTGACATAAAACATATCAGGTTCTTACATTTATTTAGTTAATTATTATATTAATTTCATCAAAATCATTAAAACTAATAATAATAATTACTATAAAAATGCAATACATCAACCATCAACTCCGTCACCGGAGGACCTCAAGGAGGAGCAGACCCTCCACGACTATGGGATTTGAAAAATCTATAAATGTATTACTAACGACTTTACTTTGAATCAAATTTTCTTTCGACTTTGCATGTCTTTCCCTTTTGGCACGGACTTGTTACGATTAGGGATAACCCCTTCAAACAATCAAAATAAGGTCATGTTAGGAATAGGAGGAGACCCTCATCCTAGCATGAGCAAAATAGAAGTCCGATTGTTTTAAGATCGGATTGGAGGAGAGGCCTATATAATGACCCTTAGGTGCCCCCATGGCCATGTTAGGAACGGGAGGAGAACCTCGTCCTAACATGAGCAAAGTCAAAGGCCCGGTTCTTTTAGACCGGATGGGGGGAGAGGCCTTACAACGCCCTTACGCACCCCCACAGCCATGTTAGGAACAGGAGGAGAACCTCGTCCTGATATGAGCAAAGTCAAAGGTCCGGTTCTTTTAGATCGGATGGAGAGAGAGGCCTTACAACGTCCTTACGCGCCCCCACAGCCATGTTAGGAACAGGAGGAGAATCTCGTCCTGACATGAGCAAAGTCAAAGGCCCGGTTCTTTTAAACCGGATGGGGGGAGAGGCCTTACAACGCCCTTACGCATCCCCACAGCCATGTTAGGGACAGGAGGAGAACCTCGCCCTAACATGAGCAAAGTCGAAGGCCCGATTCATTTAGATCGGATGGGGGGAGAGGTCCTTGCAACGACCCTTATGTGCCCCCACAGTCCTGTTGGAAACAGGAGGAGAACCTTGTCCTAACCTGAGCTGAGATCGACTACGTCAAGAATAGGAGGAGAACCTCATCCTGACGATGATAAAAACCCGGCTACCCAACAAAATTGGATAAGGGGGAAAGTCTCCTCAATGGCACCTCTACACTTCCACGTGACCCCTCAGAAAGCAAGGGAAGGACCCTCGCTCGGAAAAGAGGAGAAAAATTTAAAAGGAAAGCGACGAATTATATCGGCAACAGATGAAAAACAAACCATACCAAAGACCTAGGGAACCTCGTCTCAACAAAGACGGGAAGTTCTTACCAGACATCTCCGGCCTCTAAGAAGGCTCTCGACGCAGGTCAAGAAAATAACGACCCCTTCGAGGTAACATGGAGTTCGGACCATCGAGCTCGAGCCTACGGCCATGGATGATGAGAAAAGCGAATCAGTGTGGCGACGACTGGGTACCTTCATGCGACGTCGATGTCGGACAAGTCAAAAGACAAAAGAAGTTCGACGGATGATAATTTAATACAATGCGTGGACGAGCGCATCCTGGAATGCCCGACGGAGTCGCTGGCTTTCGTTCTCCGCCTCTCGATGCCTCTTTCTCAGGACCTCGAATTTTGCCTTCGCATCCTTGACGGTCTGCTGCTCACATGCCAGCTGGATCTTCAATTGCTGCAGCTCGACCGTCCTCCCCCCAAGGGCGATAGAAAGCTCTTCTGCAGTTCTTCTCAGGGATTGGAGTTCGCTGGAATCCCGAGCAGAAGTGACCTGAACCCTGCCAGCCAGTTGCCCTTGAAGACGGGCAACTTCGTCGGTCGCCACCCTGAGTCTCCCTTTGTATTCATCCACCTGCCTGCGCCAGCCGGTCCGATGCACGTCGTAGCCCGCCTCGACATTTTGAAGCTGCTGCTGAAGGTCAGAGATCTTCTTCGACCACTCCCGATCGCCGTCGACCCGAGCCAAGAGCCGGGATGAACTTCCCTCCAGCTGGCCAATCCTCTCCTGCGCAGCTGACAGTTCCATCCTGAGAGAACTGATCTTGGCAGCTTGAGCCTAAATTCGATCGCTGGCGCACTTCTTGTGTTCCTCAAGCTCCTTTGCGAAGTCCACCTTCCTCCGGCTATACTCCATGATCCCCTTCACGTGGAGATTCCGAAAGCGGGTGGCCTCCGCGGTGGCTTCAGAGTGACCCTCCCTCAACCTGCGAAGCTCGCCTTCCATCTTCTTCGACCTTTTCGTCAAATGAAGAACTTCCTTCTTCAGCCGCTAGATCGTGAACTTCAGCGGAATCCCTTGGGGCAGGGAAAGTGCTTCGGCAGGATACTGCCATCGGGAGACAAAAGTGTCAAGGCGCGTTTCATTGCAGAAAGAAAAACAAAAAAGAGGAAGGAAGAAAGGAGAAGCCATCCACGATGAGAAATTCAACTTCATTGATTGAATGTTTCTTAAAGACAAAAAGAAAAGAAAAAATTACAGTAAAAGAAAAATACAAGGTCGGAGGTCTCAGACCTCTGCGGTAGGAGTTGGGGAGCTCGGTGTCCCTGGAAGGAGGGCTGCGGCAGTAGTAGCAGCAGGAGAGGGACCGGCCTCATCTTCAGACTCCTCGCCCAAGAAGCTGAGGTCGCGCTCGGGAAATTTCCTGGTCACCTTTTCCTGGCAGAGCTCGAACCCCTTGATGAATGGTTCCTGGCTGAATCGGACGTTCAGGTCCCTCATCTCCGCGGAGGCCTTGAACTCCTCCACCGTAAGAACCCTAGCCTCCGAGACTAGGACCGAAATCTACTCCGCCAAATTGGCGACCTCGGCCTCCGCCTTTCTCACCGTCTCCTCCTAGGTCTGCTTCTCTTCCTCCCGGGCCTGCTTTTCTTTCTCTAGGGCCTCTTGGAGGGTAACTACTTCGGCGGCCTTTTCTTTGAGGCGAGCAACTTCGGCCCGGCGACGCTCCTCCGCTTGGATGGCGTTCCTCCTCATTCGGTTCGTCGCCTCGATGTTGGCAAGGAGCTGGTGCCCAATCTGCAAGGACGGCTAGGGGATCAGAACAGAGGTCGAAAAGTCAATTAAATGAAGATTTGTTTATCTCGAAAAAGGACCCTAGGGAGTCCCAAACCCGCTGCTCAGGATCGGCGCGGTCAATCCTCTCGACGACTTCAGGCAGAATGCAGTCGTCGATCAACCGCTTGATCAAGTTCCTGTCATTGAAGAAATTCTCTGGCTCTTCTTTGGAACCAAGGGACTCTTCAACGGTGGCTCGGCGGCTACTCACCCTACGGGCCACCGACTTCCTTCTCATCCCCCTCTCGACTCCGGGTGCCTCCGTGGAACGGACCCCCAAAATGGGAGCCCCGATCGGCAGACTCCTTGAAGAAGCCCGAGGGGCCGGTGGTTCGGCGTCCGAAGGAACATCGACCGTGGGAGCCGCTTGGACAGGCACGACCGAGCTCGTCTCCTCCACTCTGGCATTCTTTGCTGATCCGGAGGCCGCGGCACCTTTTCTCTTGTGGGCCTTGAGGCCCCTGGTGAGCATTCGTACCGCTTCGGCGTCCATTCCTAAAAAAAAAAAATCAAAAATCAACAATGGGGTGAAAAAGGAAGAAGTGACACGCAAAAAAAAAAAAGAAAAAAGAAAGAAAAAGAAGAAGGACGGAAGAAAAGAAGAGAAAAGAAAAGATGGAGTACTCGCAGGATCTTAGGGGCTCAAGCCGATGTTGAACAAAAATTGCTCCTTCAGAAGGTTGGGAAGGAAAGGAGCGGAATAGTCAAGAAGCTTCCGGGTGGCCTGAAGGTCGTCCTCCCCCAGGCTGGGAGCCCGGCGGACAGAGTCCCTCAGAGAACCCCAAGGGGGTAGGCCCAACCTCAAAGTCGGGCAGTGGACGAAGAGGTATTTTCCCTTCCAATTGTGGATTGAAGAGGGAGCACCTTTCAGCAACCCCTTCTTGCCAAACTAGAGGGAGAAATACCACCAGTCCTTCGCCGAAGGGTGACGCTTGAAGGTGTAAAAATGCCTAAACAAAGAAAGGGATGGCTGAACTTCGACTATGTGGCAAAGGGAAAGAAATCCTATCGAAAACCTAAAGGAATTCGGAGCAACTGAAGCTAAAGAGATATCTAAGAAGCGAAAAAGGGCGACGACAAAGGACAGAAGCGGAAGCCGGAGTCCGACACGGAATGCCTCCTGATACAGGCAGAAACGACCGGGTGGGGGAGTGCTAGCCCGGTCGGAGGGGCCAGGAAGCTCAAGGTCGTACTCTGAAGGAACTCCGTACTGAACCCTTATCAGTAGGAGTTCATCCGGAGTCAGGGAGTAGGGAATGGCACTCGGCACAAAAATCGAGCGAAGCCCAGTCCCAGATGTGGGTTCGTCTACAGAATGGGAGTCCTAGGGGGCTGAGGCGGAAGAACTCCCGAAACCGCTAGAGGCAGAGGTGCCGGAAGATATTTCGAATGATTTCAAATGAAGACCCTAAAGATCCTGGAGAAATCAGGCGGGACAAGGGACGAGAGGTTACGGGAGACTAAATTAGAGGAATGCGGCAGAAGAAAATGGAGGAGAAAAGGCCCCTAAATGGCAAGAAGAAAAATGAAGGTTCCGGGACTAACCTAGATCGCTCTGAAGGATGCAGAAGGGCGAGGACAGGGATGACTCGAAGGACGCCTAGGGCCAAAGAAGACGTCGAGGAGGGTCAGGGCTCTCGAAGAAGAGGCGGATACCAATAGAACTTTCAGGCGGGGGGGGGGGGGCGGATTTAAATAGATCCTGGGATCCGACGCCATAATGATCGCGAATCCCCCCAGGCCGACCCACGCTCGACACGTGTCCCACTCACCATGGTAGGCGGCTAAAAGCGGCTGACAGCTGACGGAGTCATTACTACGCCGTATCTGGGCCAGCGTACCAGCGAGAATTCTGAAAGGTCCCTTCGAATCGCCCCGATTCGAAAAGACTCCAGCACGCGCGCATTTAATGCCAAAGTATCTGGGGGTGATCGTGCGCAGGATTCAAGGGGATAACTTTGGCTGCGAAAATTTTTTTGTACTTCCTTCATTCGAAATTCGAACTCGAAAGTAGGGGGACAGGTGTTGGGTATAAAATACCCCCAGCCGAAGTTCGTGACGGGGGTGACCCTCTGGGGATCCAACTGACTTTCGACCTCCGGCAACGTCTCTTCAAACCCCCCAGGCGTCCGAGCCTCCGCCACGCTCCCAAGTCTTGCCAATGGGCAGGACCCCGCTAGCATCGACCGGATTCTTCACGACGCCCGGACTTCTACGGGAGCCAGACTTCGCCCCCGACTTCAACCGCAGGCAGACTTCGTCCAGACTCCTACGGGAGCCGGACTCCGCCCACGACTCCAATTGCAGGTAAACTTCGTCCGGACTCCTACGGGAGTCGGACTTCACCCTCAACTCCAATTGCAGGTAGACTCTGCTCGGACTCCTACGGGAGCCGGACTTCGCCCCCGACTTCAACTGCAGGCAGACTTCGTCCGGACTCCTACGGGAGCCGGACTCCGCCCACGACTCCAATTGCAGGTAAACTTCATCCGGACTCTTACGGGAGCCAGACTTCACCCTCAACTCCAATTGCAGGTAGACTCTGCCCGGACTCCTACAGGAGTCGGACTTCGCCCCCGACTTCAACTGCAGGTAGACTTCGTCCGGACTCCTACGGGAGCCGGACTCCGCCCACGACTCCAATTGCAGGTAAACTTCGTCCGAACTCCTACGGGAATCGGACTTCACCCTCAACTCCAATTGCAGGTAGACTCTGCCCGGACTCCTACGGGAGTCGGACTTTGCCCCAACTTCAACCGCAGGCAGACTTCGTCCGGACTCCTACGGGAGCCGGACTCCGCCCACGACTCCAATTGCAGGTAAACTTCGTCCGGACTCCTACGGGAGCCGGACTTCACCCTCAACTCCAATTGCAGGTAGACTCTGCCCAGACTCCTACGGGAGCCGGACTTCACCCCAACTTCAACCGCAGGCGGACTTCGTCCGGACTCCTATGGGAGCCGGACTCCGCCCACGACTCCAATTGCAGGTAAACTTCGTCCGGACTCCTACGGGAGCCGGACTTCACCCTCAACTTCAATTGCAGGTAGACTCTATCCGGACTCCTACGGGAGCCGGACCTCGTCCCCCAACTTCGACTGCAGGAAGACTCCGTCCGGACTCCTACGGGAGCCGGACTTCGCCTCCGACTTCAACCGCAGGCAGACTTCGTCCGAACTCCTACGAGAGCCGGACTCCGCCCATGACTCCAATTGCAGGTAAACTTCGTCCGGACTCCTACGGGAGTCGAACTTCACTCTCAACTCCAATTGCAGGTAGACTCTGCCCGGACTCCTACGGGAGCCGGACCTCGTCCCCCAACTCTGGCTGCAGGAAGACTCCGTCCGGACTCCTACGGGAGCCGGACTTCGCCCCCGACTTCAACCGCAGGCAGACTTCGTCCGGACTCCTACGGGGGCCGGACTCCGCCCACGACTCCAATTGCAGGTAAACTTCATCCGGACTCCTATGGGAGCTGGACTTCACCCTCAACTCCAATTGCAGGTAGACTCTGCTCGGACTCCTACGGAAGTCGGACCTCGTCCCCAACTCCGGCTGCAAGAAGACTCCACCTGGACTCCTACGGGAGCCGGACCTCGTCCCCAGCTCCGACAGCGGGAAGACTCCGTCCGGACTCCCACGGAAGCCGAACTTCGCCCCGACGCCAATTGTAGGTGGACTACGCCCGGACTCCTACGGGAGCCGGGCTTCGTCCCCAACTTCGACTGAAAGAAGACTTCGTCCGGACTCCTACGGGAGCCGGACTCCGAGCTCCTCTCAGGCGGGTGGCTAGCCACCTCTCTCCGCCAGACACTCCAGCCGAACTTCGACCGACAGGCCTGGGCCCACTGGTAGGCCGCAGTAGCGGCCACGATACTGCTCCACCTCCTGCGATGGATTCCGTGCGGCTCCATCACTCCCTGGCAGGCCGCAGTAGCGGCCACGACACTGCTCCACCTCCTGCGACGGATTCCGCGCGGCTCCATCACTCCCTGGCAGATCACCATAATGATCACGATTCTGCTCCACTCCCTGCGATGGATACCGCGCGATTCCTCCCACCTCCTGGCAAGTCGCGACAACGGACGCCGTTCCACTACCCGCAACAGACTCCACGTGGCACGTCCCGGCGGTGGCCACGATCCCACTCCACTACTCTTCGCAACAAATTTTGCTTGACTCTGGGCAGCCTACTGCCAGACGGTTACAGATATCGCTATCAGTCTGCTGCCCCCTTCGCCTATAAAAGGGGGCCCCAGATACGTTATCCTCTAAGCTCTATTTTCTATCCCAAAACTCTGCTAAAATTTTCGTTCGAGCACTCCATTCTTGTTGAGGCAGAGAACTGACTTGAGCGTCGGAGGGTCTTGCCGGAGCAACCCCACCTCCGGTTTAGACTTCTTTTGCAGGTCCCGACGGCGACCGCGACTCCCTCGACTCCAGTTTCTCCGACGCACGCGAATATTTGCACCAACATACATAAAGATATATTAACTTTTCTTAATATAAATTATTTTATAATTTTTATAATTAATATGATATTTTGATAATGATAAGTTTATTATTTTGATACAATAAAGATAGAGAGAGAAGGAATAAGAGAGAGAAGGAATGGGAGAAAATCTTAATTTATCATCCAAACATAGGATGGGATAGGAGTATTTACGTGAAGTTTTCTTTTTTTTTTTAATAATAAAAATATTTGACATATAATCCTATAAGATCAAATTTTATATCCAATCATGATTTTTATCTTAACTTTAAAAATTCTAGACATCCAAATAGGCCTTTAGTCTTGAAGGGAAGGATAGAATTTTGATTTACTTTTCTATCATAAATCCATCATTGCAAGCTTTCAAAAATTTATATCTTTTTTCGACACAAATCCGTCACAAATTTGTGACTAATTTGTGATGGATTTTTTATATCGGATACATCCATTAGAAATCCATTACTAAAAGTAATAAAAAATATGTATCAAATTTTTTGATACAAATCCATCACAAATTTGTGATGGATTTGTGATGAAGTTTTTATGTCAGATACATCCGTCATGAATCTATCACTAAAAGTAATAAAAAATCTATATCTTCTTTCCATCACAAATCCATCATAAATTTGTGACAATTTATGACGGATCATTTTGTGATGGATATATCTGTCACAAATCCATCACTAAAAATAAAAAAAAAAATTGTATCTTTTTTCTGTCACAAATTTGTGATGGATTTGTGACGGATCTATTTATGACAGATACTTCCATTACAAATCTATCACTGAAAGTTCAAAAAAATTATTTTATTTTTCTATCATAAATCTATCACAAATCTGTCACATTATATGACAGATTTTTTTATAAAAAATTTTTTATCATTGATGCCCTGTTTTTTTGTAGTGGATGTCAAGCCACTTGCAATGACCAAAGGAAAACACCCAATAAATATCCAAATAGAAATAATGCAAATGTATTCATCTAGTTATTCAACAACCAATTGAAAATAAATAAAATATAGGATAAATTATGTTGTTGGTCCTTGAACTAATTAAATTGGATTTCTTAAAAGGTTCCTAAACTATAAAAATTTAAAGTTTCATCTCCGAATTATCTGAACCAGTTTACTGTTGTCCTCAAATACAATTTTGATGGAGAACATGACATCCACTGGCATGTGAATGAATGCCTCACGAAGGCCCTCTGGATTGGCATATTATTATCATCATACTTAGTTCTCGGCAAGAGGCCCCACCTCTCCTTGTCAAAAGGGCAACAAAGAGATACCTCTCCTCTCTTATGGGTGCATGGGAAGACTGGTCTTGTAATATTCCATCTAGTAGGAGAATCCCTCCCCCACCCCCCACTCCCCAACTTCAACCTTCAATGCAAGACAAAACTGGTTGTCTGTCAATTGCTTGGAAAGTCTGTAATTGTGCAGTAATTGATGTTGTCACGTAATATTGGATTGTTGTTGCCTGTGATGACCTCCGTTGGTGGCTCGTAGGAGCTGTGGGTCTTAGTTGTCAATCATTCTTGCTCGTGAGACCCCAGGACCGTTGGCCTTTCCTTGGCAATAATAATTGAAGAACAGAGAAGTGACAGCTACATTGTTTTTTTTTTTTTAATTTCTTTTGTATATATGAGTCCAACGCAGTTGAGATATTCTGCCACAAAATAATGTTCTATTGGTACCTTATTGCTCCAGGGGAAGGGATATTCTTGGAGTTTTGTGACATTGGCCTTTAACTTCCACCCTAAATTTGTCTACGCAAATCACATTGCACTTTGAAATCCTTCAAGGATGAAACATGTGAGACAATCTTTTCCAATATATGCCATAACAGTGCATCCTTTTTGTAATGATTATATATCTCAGAATTAAAATCTTGTTTTTCTTTTGTCACATTCATCACTAGTGATGAAAAAACTGGAAGCCGATAATGTCAATTTTCTTTGATGCATGGTGTTGGACAACATCATGGTCTAGTCACGATCATGCATATAATATTAGATTCCTGCTAGAGTTTTCAATACAGAGTTTATCGAGTATGTCTTAAGTTTTTAAGTTCTAGAAAGCCAAAAGATCCCTAAGCTACCATACGTATTTTATTTATGCTGTATGAATAGTTAGCCAAGACTGCAGTGATAGAGTTCCCATAGATCGGACAAACTTGATTCTTGTAGAACATCAGTTTGAGTCCAAATTGACTCTCTCTCCCTCTCTCTCATATATATATATATATATATATATATATATATATTGTATAATTCTAAAACGAGAAGAGCAACTAAGTGTTCTAGAGATTAGATATATCAAGGGCTACAGTTTGTGAGGAGATCTTGTATTCTGTAATCTATAAATTTCTATAGCAAAATTTTTGCATCGTCTTTGTCTGTGGATGTAGGGCAATAAACCAAACTATATAAACATTGTATACTCTTATTCTTTTCTTTTCCCTTTTTTCTTCTTCTTATTTAATTATTTTCCTTGCCTCTTGCAATAGATTCAATACATGCTTAGTTTAAAAAAGGAAAAAAAAAAAGAATGTAGGGAGTAAAATGTGAGATAGTTGTTATTCCACTTCCTCAAATAGTGACACCTCCTTCCTTGCACCATTAGACGTGGTGCTGTAAACACATTTTATAAGTTTTTCTTGTTTAGATCATAGAAAAAATAATGAAATAAATATGTTGTTTTATAAATCTTTTCCTTCTTTATTCTAATAAAGCTTGGTTGAGCTTGAAACTAGACTCACAATCCACGATATCACAGTCTCACAGACCAGGCTCACAAGATTGGAGGATAGGCCGGATGTTAAAGCTAACACCTGAAAATCTGCTAGAGAATTCTGGGATTGCATCCTGCCAAGAAAAAAAATTGTAGTTTCACCTGAACTTGGAGTTCATGAAAATTCTCATGTAATGGCTTCTGCCGAATAAAACAGTTAGTCTTCGTTTGAGCATTTTAAAGACGATGCTTGAGGAAGGACATTGGTTGATGCAGAATTTACTTGCAAACTAATTGTTTAGAATTATGTGCCAGCTTTTGAGTAACTTGGGAAAAATCTTATACAACTTGGTTGCAGTTAATGGACTAGGCCGGACTTAACAGCCCAAATATGAAACCAACAAAAGCCAGACGGAGTTCAAGACATTGGGGAACCCAAATGAGTTGGGCCAATTTTGGGGTAAAAATTTCGCATGATAAAACTAAACCCAGTTTAGCCTAGCCTGGTCAACAGGAAAATCCAAACTCAGCCTAGGTTCAGCCTAAAGTTCGACCCTCGGGCGAGATCGAGCACGAGCCTGACTAAGCCAATCGACATCACTAGGCAGTTCAAGATGCAAACTGTCATGTTTGGCTTGCATGAACGTGTACTGAACACCACATGGGCTGCTTATAGGCTTTTACAAATATGTAAAAGAATATTGGCCATCAGATTTCTTTAAGAGGAGGAAGTTGATATATAATAGGCTGGCTTTTTGGCTCGATGTTTACATTGCTGTCCTAGAGAGATGATGAGATCATTAGCAGATAAATTTGTATCATAGATCTTGGTGTCTCGGACTCCATGACCTAGTGGATAAGAAGTTGGTTTAGGAACCAGAATTCTAGGAAGTCCAGATCAAGGTTGGCTATCTTGTCTATCTCAAATTTCTATCTTGTCTATCTCAAATTTCTATTACCTTTAACTTAGTGTCACACAAATATAGCTGGCAAGACAATTTCAGTCCCTTTTGGATTATGGGAGGATACAAAATAATTTTCAAATAAGAAGTAGTGTTCTACCAAGGCATGGCTATAATTAATCTTTCATGTGTTAAAGAGCAAGATTTTAGATAATGGTATTATAATTATTATAAAAATTTCCGCAACTACCCTTTACGTTATATATATAATAATAGGCAGAAAAATAACTGCACATATATGATTTATATAATTATAATAATCTATTTATATAAATGATGCTCATTTTTATTACTTGTACATTTTCCTAAACAAAATATTAAATTTCCTCTAAAAGTTATTGCATGCTCTAGAAATAATATTTTTAAACAACTAAAATTTAGGGATAAAAATTTAAATCATTTTTGCATAAAACTCCAACAATCCCCACAAAGATTTAAATTTTAAAAAAGTATAAAAAATAATATTTGGACATCTTATACTATGTAATAGAGTGTACTCCTAGGGCCTTAAACTTCACTTAGTGTTGATAGTATCCATCCAAAAGGATCATAATAGATTTGTCACGTTCCAACTAGAGTGTAACAAATGCTGGATGCCTGCAAGGTGGACCTTATAGACATGCAAGAGTTTCTGAATAACAAATTCAATTACTTCATAAAGATCTCATCCTAATTATTCTCAGTTGATACGATTACATACCACCATCCTTTTATCTATTATCATATACTCTAGAGATAACAAAAGTCAAAATACTTCCAGATAATATTAACAAAAGTTAGATGATAATTTTCAGATCTAGAGTTACATATAAAATCAATCAAACAAAGATAACTACGGTATCTAGTATTTACATCTAGCTAGCACGCTCTCCCATAAATATATAAGCATTCATATTTCAGCATCTGTAACAGAGAAAAAAAGTAAAAAAAATAATGAGCTATACTAGCCCAATAAATGTTAAAATACTTCAAAATGAGTCAAAACATGTTGATTCATAACAAAACTACATCATATAATTGACCTGGCGGCATTCAATTCTAATCATATATTGGAAAATAATAAATATTTTTTCTTTTCAAGAGCATACTTTTCACAAACTAGTACTAGATTCAAAATTAGCTATGGCCATATAACCCAATGACATGGGTCGGTAATGAATAACTGATATTGATAACAGGGAATTGATAATGAGTCCTCAGATAATCACTATTCTATTCACAGATGGTGCAATATTGAAATTAGTTTCTTAGATTACAAGATGATAGGACCAACATATAACCTCCATTGGTGGGGCCAAAACAGATCATACAATGCTAAATATTTAAAGAATATTTATGTGAGTTGTCCAGCCATATTTTTCTAAAATCAATTATCATAATAAATCATACATTAAACTAATTTATTTGCTGAGGTATCGAAATAAATATTTACTTCCTATACTATAGATAAAACATAACATGCTTGACCATTCAATTTGATAGTTGCATAAATTGTTAAATTATTTTAAAAATACATCGAGAAGCGTTGAGTTGCTTACCTTACAATTGTAAAAATCCAAAAAATCTTAGTTCAGTAACACAGATGCTTTGAGACCTCAAACCCAAAATCATACATGCATATGGGTCTACTGATGGTACATTGACATATTAAAATAATTTATAAATTTTCTAAAATTCTCAAAGACTTGATTAGTTTCTAATTTCTATGGGGAAATAAAATTACTGACCTTATCCTGTTTCCAATCACAGAGGAGCAAGAGAGAGAGCAAAATCGTGGAAAGTATATACTTGAGAGGAAGAGTGAGTTTTATAGAAACAGAAGAAGAAAAGAGAAGACCGAACTCTCGACTGAGTCATGTGTATTTAATTGATTTAATTTTATTATTTATTTATGATAGACACGACAGCTAGGTCAGCTACTGTTGTGGGAGGCCACACACTAGTCTAGGATTGATGATTACTTAGATTCTAGGTCATGATGGATCGCAGTCAGAATTTCAAACTGTATTTATTTAGTTGTTATAGGATCTGATATATATATATTAGAACTAATGTATTTCTGAACTGTGAAGATGGATTACGCGGAGTACATCATCATGTGGCACGGCGATGACCCATCCACTCAGTCCCTCCTTGACCTTGAGGGATGGCTCAAGGTTACCAGAGGGGTGAGTAGGAGGCGAGTCATAGGATTTGGCCACAGCTTCGACCCTTCAACGGCTTGATACTCTTCAACTTCCTCACAAACTTCGGCCTAGATGTCTCGCACTTGGAGCGATGTGCATGTGAAGGAAGTCGTGTAGAGGCATCTGAGCCAACGACTTTAGAGCTTCCAAGATGCCATCCGCGATACGATTGTGGAGATTCTTCGAGACCCGTACAGTTGCTTGACTAGCTGGGCTCGTTATCTCAACCATCACATCAGGTAATTCTATTAGTAACTCTTTTACTTGTTTTAAATTTTTATATTTAGAAGCTTCACATATTTATACTTAAGTCGGAGAAGGAGATCTGGGGGCTAAAAATTCAATCTAACCATCCAATTGATAGGTCGGAAATATCTATAGCTCCGTATCATCGAATAAAATATGCAAGAATAATTTATTCAAAAATCAGAGGAGTGTATCGAAAGATATACCTCTATATTGAAACTTATTAATAATGTTTTATTTTTTTTTCATTTTAGGATGCTAGGACATCCGGCTCTCACCTACCAACTACTGGAGAGGAAGAGGAGGATGACGAGGAGGATCAGACTTGATTTTCTTTTATTTTAATATATTATATTTTTTTTGATACTAATAAAATTATAAAATTTATATTTTTAATATAATATAATTAATTTTTTATTTATGATTGTCATATTATCTTTGGATTTTTATTATAATAGGTGTTAGGAATCATAATTGATTGTGATTAATTAAAACAGATTTTAAAAAAATATAATTATAGATTTTTAAAAAAAATAAAATTAACTATTATCGATGGCATTAGAGACAGCTTTAGCTATCGCTAATATTTATTAGTGACGGCATTAGTGACAAAATTATCATTGTTAAATTTTTTTAATTTTTTTTAAATTTAATTTAAAAATAAAAAATAAATAGCGATAGAATTTAGTCGTCACAAATACCGTCGCTAATAGTTATTATTAGCAGCGGCTAAAAAATCCATTGCTTATAGTGGTAATTAGCGACTAGGATTGTTCTGACCACCAATTAGCGACGGAGCATCGTTGCTAATAGTATGAGCGACAGCAAAAGGACTATTAGCGACGCTTTCAAATTTTTTGTAGTGATTTTAGCTTTTCAAGTTTATTTTTACTAACCATGCCTATTTTAGAAAAAAGAGTTCTATTAGAACTAAAAAGAGGAATGCAATTCGAGTTAAGCAAGGATGGACCTCACCATTATAAATAAAGGTTGTATACATTGGTTTTAAATTATTGATGAAAGAAAAGAGGATCTAATTAGCCTTACTTTCACAATTGTTTCTTCTTCTTCTAATTTTTTTTAGAGATATTCGAGCTGAACGAGTTGAGAAATATCTTCCTTCTTTCTGATCGGATCATAAATCAAGAGTATAAATAAAAAATAATTTTTTTATATATATCCTCTTAAATATACGAAATTGCATGAATATCTTATAAAATCAATATTTATACATACGTCCTCATAAAATATATATTTTAAGTGTATACCCATTTATTTATTTATTTATTATGGCTACCCATGCCATCTAACATCTTTAAGAAATGAGCAATCTAAAATTAAAATAACTGAAATATTCTTAATGGATAGATATGTAAAATAAAAAATTTCGAAGGATATAGAAATGAATTTTTAATACGATATACATAAAATAAGAAGTAATTTTTGATAGGATATATTAGTAAATTTTTCATACATAGTCTCTTGATCCGTCATCCATTAATTCACACCTCCACGCACCAAGAGTCAAATGTCAAAACAACAGCCCACATTTTAACTGACGGTATGCGGACTGTTCATAGACGACGGTCACCTACTTCTTTCCCTCCCCCAAAACTTGGATTTTAAAGAGGGGAGAGATCAAAATTGACGAGTAACAAGATTTCACTTTTGTAATTCTGCTCGTGCCCCTCCTTAAGCCCAAGCTGGAATGAACTTTCCCCCAACAATCAGGTGGCTCGAAACCATGGATTTTCTTTAATCGTGGGCATAAATGATTGGAACAAGAGAAGCAACAAATAATAATAATAAAAAAAAAGAGATTAACATGATTAGTGTCTAAATTTAATTTGGTTTCTCATGGGATAAAACCAAATTGGTGTTTAGAGAGGTAAAAATGCTATCCAATGAACCAGCAGAAACTCACAAGGTTTTTTCATGCCCAACTTCCAAGCAAATTGCACCAGCCCTCTTCTAGACTCTGGGTCAGTATGAAACTTCTGTTTGGTTGGGGTATGTCAAGGTAATCTAACAATTCTTGAAAATCATTTATATGAAAAATTGACTATAGAGGAAAATAAGTTTTATTACATTTGATTGATGAAAAAATTAAAAATGATACTGAAAAAGATTACTATATATAGTTGGAGGTAATCCGATATAGAAATATGATCAAATTTGCAAATATGCCCATCGATATAAAATAACTTTTCAATATAAAGATCGCATTGTCATCTCCAATCTGTTTTATATAATGATTAAAATTGCATAGTCTTTTGCGTAATGCTATCTACATCTTAATTTTTTTTTACAAAAGCCCTGTATTGAATGAATTTAGAAAAAATCAAAACAAATTCAATGATTATATATGTATTGTATTTGTTGAGCTTTATTCTATTTGATTTTTTTCGTTATCATTAACATCTCATTATTGAGAATATTTTTGTCAAGTATGAATTATAATTAATCGATATTTTTGTCGTTATCATCTTTTTTTTTCTATTTTTCATACCAAATATAGTAATTTTAGATGAGATTTATGTTTCTACACTAGATTAACCTTAACCAAACGGACCCTCACGCGCAGCCCATTAAAATCTGGAAATGAGAAACATGGTCAAGGGATAAACATCATTCAATTGGGATCGTGTAGCCTTTGATCCTTCTCTATCTAAAAGGTGCCTGATGCTGGGCTAGAGAGGCACTGATCCACACCAAGGTTGCATTGCCAAACTGAAGCTCTACTTTAATATTTTGAAAGGCCACAAATAGCTTCACAAGAGAAGACGGCAAGATACTGCCAATTAAAACTGCTCAAGGTGAAGGGAGTTGTTCACTACCTATTCTTTGGAGACTTCATGAGGACTAGCTCAAGGTGAAGACAAAGATCCGGCTTGTACTGCTCTCCAGTAGTTCAAGAACATAAGAAGAAGACATTGAAGGGGGAGTGCTCCTTGTGCCATCCTGGTGGAAAAGAAAGACAATGGTGAACCAGAGGAGGAGGAGCCCCTCATGCTACCTTGGTGGCTTAGGCGATAATGGTGAAACGGAGGAGGAGCTCCTTGTGCTACCTTAGCGACAAAGGCGGTGATGGCGAGCTGGAGGAGGCGAAGGAGGAGGAGCCCCTGTTGCTATCTCTATAGGAAAAATGATGATGGTGAAATAGGCCAAATAGGCCACCAGAGCATCCTTGCAAAAGCAAGAGAGACCTGATTTTAATTGGGGCCACTCGCCGCAAGACAGGTATGCCCGCTACTGGTTAGAGGGATATAATTATAATTTTATAGTTTTAATAAACTTTTAATGTAAATAAATATCACTTTAAATAATAGTGTTAGCAGATTATTATATACCCCCATGCAAAGTAGGTATTTTAGAAGAGCATACATATAAATACAAATTTTACAAGGGTATTCAAGTAATTTTGTATATTTACAAGGGTACACATGCAAAAAAAACCTAATAACATACTCAAATAAAATAAAGATAGATCTATGGGTCCATAAAGAAAAAAAAATTAGAATCAAAATAAGAGTTCTATATTTGGCTTATAAATAATCAAAAACATGAACTAGGTATTCCTTTAAAATTGAAGTGCAATAGCTAGTTTTTAATATAAAACTTTCAAGCAACTGAATAATTTTATAAAAATTAAAGAAATATGATCATACAATTCCTCTCTTAGTTTTCACAATGAAGAGGCCTATGATAAAGGATTGGAACCAAATTTAGCTTTATGGCATGAGCCCAAAATCATATTTAACTATATGACGGATATCCAAAAGAAAGTTTGGAAATGCATGCTTTGCTAGCAACTAGCCCTACTAGTTAGGCCTGAATTATAATCAAACTAGAATGCAAAAATCAAATTTTCCACACCAACCCTAAAATCAATTTTTAGCCATAAATAAATTATTATATTTTCAAATGCTCATTAGCTTTCAAATATATTGTAATACTTGGCTATTTTGAACCATGGGCCGGCCTGAAGAGGCCTGGACACATGGGTTTCATGTGCACAGCACATGACAGGAGGGGGAAGAAGTTTCGATTGGGAGTCTTCTTGTTCCTCATTTTCAATGAGATCGGGATAATTAGCATATCTATTTTAGATCGAAAATCTTAGATGATTCAACTATAAATTGATGCCATCTTTCTCCTTTGAATTCCATTACAAATTTTTAAAGGAATTCCACTATTTTCTTTAGAAATTTTCTTGGTTTGTCATTGAGTAAAGGGTCACCGGAATCTCCTCTTTGAAATAACCAAATAGAGATAGACATCTTCCCTCTTCTTCTCTTTCTCTTCCCAATTTTCCCACCATCACTGTCACTCAAATTGAACCAGTAATTTATCAATTTGGATTAAACATGGCATCCCTTATTTTTGCCTTTTCCTTCTCTCACAACCATCTCCAACCATGGATGCTGCCATTCGGATCGTTGCCTTGCCATTGTTGGGCACTACCGTAGGATGCTGGCATCGGACCTGTCTACTACTGTATTGAGAGAGAAAGAGGGAAGGAGGAGGCGATCCCCTATTTGAAGAAGAAGAAGAGGAAGAGAGATAGAGATTTGTTCTCTTCTCTCGCTTCTTTTTCCCCTCTCTTCTCTCTCTTCTTGTTCTCACTCTTTCTCTTTGTTTTTTCTCTCTCAAATTTGTTTTTCTCTTGTTGGATCAAAAGATTTTTGGAAGTGAGATTTAGGAGACCCGATTTTTATTTGGGATCATTTCTAAACTTTGTCATTGATAAATGGCTATTATATTATCTTGGGTTTTTTACGTGTTTACCCTTTCAAATATTTAAATTTACATAAATATCCTCATAAAATTGCTACTTGTATATATATCTTTATAAAATTTTTTTTGTGCATCTATCCATAAGGATATTTTAATCATTTTAATTTTAAACCATTAATTTTTAACGATGTTAGATGATATGGGTACATATGCAAAAAAAAAAAATTTATGTGAGTATATATATGCAAATATCAATTTTGAAAGGATATTTATGTAAATTTGAATATTTGAGGGGATATTCATGTAAAAAACCCTACTATCTTTAGACTGATTTGAATTTTTATTTATAATCCACCAGTTACTTAGATTTGAACTTCTCAGATGGTTAAGTATTGCTATCTAGCTTGTTGTATTGTTTCTCTTTTAAATTGTTTCACCGTATATTTTTATTATAATTCCCTAGATATTGATTTGGTGCTGTGTGGGTGTATTCAACTAGATAAGAAGATATTGAGCTAAAGGATCTATATTCTGATCACTAAATCAAGATAAATCTCTAAATTTTATTCATTAATTAGTTATGCGTTAGGTAGGATCAAAAAATTTGGGATTAAGAGTAATTCGAATAGTAGGATTTTGAAAATATGAATCGAATGATAATTTTTTATTTCTTGTACGAATGGTTGATCGAGGATGGATTATAATTGTATTGATTAATTTGACATGCTAGGTGTAGACCAGTAGATATTGTTATCGAATATGTCATTAGTAGAGATAAGAATTCATGGACATTAATCATCAATTTATATAAAAAATATTTTTGTGCATCAATGATTATGCTATTTATGATTTTGATTTTTTTTTTTTTTGATGAAAGAGGAGGGAGGGTTCTCACCTTTGTTTATTGCTGGAAGATATTTACAAGAGGTGTGGTTTTCATAGTTACATACTATATACTTATTTCTTAAATATATATATATGGCTTTATATGAAGTTATACATCTTATTTCACTAATCCTAATGAGAGAAGATTTTGCTAATCATGTGTATCTAGTTTTGTTAAAGAGCGTGATTTTGAATTATAATACTTAACAAGCATGTAATTAAATTATATGACTGAATGTTGGATTGTCGTGCTCTGGATTAACCATTGCATTGGTGCCCTATCATGAGATGAAAATATGATTTTGATAATTTAAAGCTGAGTAGTTGTAATCCTTTGGACTAGCCATTGTTGGTACCTCGCCATATGTTAGAAATATGGTTGTGGTAGTTCAGAGTTGAGCATTTATGATTATCTAGACTAGCCACTATTGATACCCTATGATGGTCTAGAAACATGATTGTGACAGTCTATAAGACTAGCCATTGTGTTGATGCACTGTCATGGATGGAAAACATGGTTGTGATAGTTTGTGGAACTAGCTATTGTGTTGATGCCCCACCATAAACTAAAATCATAGTTATGGTAGTCCAAAGTTGAGACCTTAATATGATCGGATTCGATATATGATGTGTTAAGATAATTAAATAATGTGATGTATTGCACAAAAGATCTCTTTTTTGTTATGCATATTTTATGATCATGGTATCTTGTGGCATGAGATTTATATAAGTAATAAGTACTGTTGATGCCAGTATTCATCATATAGGATAGTACGGAGTGTAACATACTATATCGGTATATCGAACCGCTCGATACTGACACAGTCGTATCATATTGTAGCACATATCTATATTATAATAGAATTTCACTAATATAAGATTTGGTACCGAGATGGCTAACCTTGATTAATACTTTTGTTAGATATGTGCCCTAAAAGCCAACTGTTAGCTGATACATTTTGTAATTCCAGAGCTTAATTTTATACTTGTAATATTTTTATTATCAATAAAGAGCTTTTCATTCCAGTTATGTTTATGTGCCCATAATTTATTTTAGAAATTAATAAAGATAATTTTTGTATATTCTCAAAGTGTTGAGAATTTGAGACATATATTAACTAATGATTAGTTTCTAAATACTTTCGATCAAAGAATCATTACGGAGGATAGTGATTAATTCATTCAAAATCGATGCATTGTTCACCTCCTTTGTGGGTAGATGAGTCTTGGGTCTACAATATAGCAATACTGAAATGAGAGTGCGAATGATTGTTAGAGAACAACTTGTACTGAGCGTGATCAATACAAAAAATTACTTGGATGTCTACTCACTTGTTAGTGGTTGACTCAATGCTGCAGTGGTGTGAGTGATTCTTTGACCTGCAATGTCATCGGCTATTCGCAGCGAGGCTAATGAGTTTGACTGCACATTCTTTTAGTCTCTAGCTATTCAAATTTTTGCTATGTATGTTGGCTACAGTAGGTTCAGATTTACTGTTAAGAGTAGGATGCATCAAGATGGAATCTATCGATCTTGATAGAAAAAGAGAAGTCCTATATGATTTGTAAGACTGAGTTTAAAAAGTCTTTGATCAAAGTAAGTGTGAATACTGAAAAAGAGTTTTTACGGGATTCACAAATAAACTTGAGTCGAGCTAATCTAGCATATGACTGACGATGGGGTTTGACAAGTTCTCCATGACCTCCATCAAATCGAAACTCATGATAGAAGGATTGAGTCATACGATAACTGTACCCAAAAATTTATACTTTCATTCTATTGGATTGTTACTATATACTGCTAAGTGTCACTAATAGATTGTGGGACTTATCAGGCATCATCTTGATGATCGATGACCCTCGAAGAGTAGAACTGGAATTGTTCCAATCCATCGAAAAGAGTTTCGATAAAATTATGATGAAGATCATAATATATCTCACTATCAGATAGAATGAAATCTATGGAGCCGCACATTAAGAGATTTAATCTTGAATTAACCAATTGGACTTATAAAGTTTTAATTAGATTAGAATTTGATAAAATCCTATTGGATTTATGAGAACTATGTTAGCACATGGTTAAACCTAATTCTTTTTTGAACTGTAATTCTTTATTAGATAAGGATTGGATCAAGTCTATTGTTTTGAACCTAATATAAATCTATTTTGATTTGGATTTAATGGGGCACCTATTTATAGACCCAAAAAGATTGGATTAAGTTAATGAGTTAGCTAACTAATCTCTTATTTTCTTTCTTGTTATTTTCTAATGTGATGTGGAAATTATTGAAAAGAAAAGATGGCGCTTGCCCTTGGATAGGGCGTGAGATAGAGAGAGAGGCCCACTTCCTCTCTTGCTTAGGTGTGGAAGGAGAGAGAGAGGGGCCACGCCTCCTCTTTTGTGCATGAAAATTCTAAGGGGACGTCAAGTGTTGGCGCTCCAACTACCTGCCTAATAATTCATGTGGCACCCTCTCATCTTGCCTTATAAGATGAGGGTGCCACATCCACTTGACTTTTGAAGCAAGGGCCTTTCCAATTAGATCTGATTTTTTTAGAAAGAAAATCAGATTAAAAGGTCGGTAAGAGACCTTATGAGATAAGATCTAATCTTTTTAGCGTGATTGGATAACGATTTAGAATCAAGAAAGATCTATTTAAGGAGATGGTCTCCTAGGATATTATTATTATTGAATTTTGAGAGTTTAAAATTTCTCTTCTCCTTCTCCATGCCTCCCCTCTTCTTTCTCTCTTTCCAATGCCCAAGGGTTGGGCGTCCATCATTCCATACGTTTGAGTTGAGAGGAGTCTCTTCTATAGTAAGAATAAGGAAAAAAAGACTATAGTTCAAGTGTTGTGATTGTAGTCAAGATCAACAGTTGATCAAGGTTTAAAGAGGCTAAGATCCTACTTGGAGAAGAAAGATCTACCACGAGAAGAAAGATTTAAGATTGATCCTGATGGATATTTATATAGGCCGGATATGTGTGCGGCTTAAAGAACTTTGAACTAAGATCATCGGTAGTAGTATATTTCAATCCGTACAAAGATATTGAGATTCGATCTCATCTTTATTTTAATTTTTAGATTATATGTATGTTTTTATTCCTGAGCTCGGATAGGAATAGATAAGATCTATTGCATGTGAGGTTAAAAGATTTAACTCAGTTTGTTTCCTCTGCTCTTCAAAAAGATTTTGAAATCTATGCATGCAACCCTACTTAATTTTCTAACAATTTTCATATTGATTATTATGATATTAGTATTGATGTATGGGAATTTTTACCAGACTGTCAAGCTCATAATCCTTCTTTCCTTTCTTTTTTTTCAAAGTTGTAAGATAATTATACTTGATTAAGATCATGAGTTAAAAGATGCATATATAAAGCATCATTGATATCAATCGAATGAATGAATTTTCTAATTATAGAAGTTTTGTTATTTGTTATGAATTGAGATCATTATTGATTAATGATATTGAAGTTATAAAAAATTTTTAGACCTCGCATATTCTTTAGGATCTTGACCTAGGTAATGTGCGAC
Source organism: Elaeis guineensis (assembly GCF_000442705.2). Lineage (NCBI taxonomy): Eukaryota > Viridiplantae > Streptophyta > Magnoliopsida > Arecales > Arecaceae > Elaeis > Elaeis guineensis. The sequence goes on along the minus strand of NC_025993.2, from coordinate 25,135,084 downwards.
CACATCACATGGCCAATCTGGATGTTGGGCTCAGAGAATGTTAGAGTGGTATCAGATTTAAGGTTATGATCACTTAGAATTATGATAAAGTAATATCAAAGCTTAGATTATGATCATTTGGATTATGATAGAACGATATTAGAGCTTAGATTATGATCACGAGGAACTGTGATTTAAGTGATATTTGAACTTAAAATTATGATCACTAGGGGCATGATAAAAGTAGCAGAAATGGATTCAGAGTTGGGATTTTAGATTATTAGGCATTGTGATATAATTTGTGATTAAGATTTGGTATCTAATGAGTGTAAAAGTATTGCATGATTTTATCTTTGATCTCAATGGCGAGGCTGACCTAAGATGGGTGTAAGGGGCTTTAACTATGAAATATTGTGTTATACTAGAAGATTAAATTATACCATGTGTGCATATACAATTGTCACTAAAGTGATTTGGATCCCCAATTTGATATGGTTGCAAACCATGATATTCTAGTTGTCGAGCACGATCTAAGAAAGAGTTTCATGACACTAGAATGGAACATTCTTCAAAGATTGAGCCTATATGTGGATTACGTATAAAACTAGTATATAAAGGAAAACATATATGTGATGCTGCAAATACATGTAATTCTCCATCGGTGGATTAGATTTTATTTTGAGGGCATGGGAGACACATCTTAGTGAAATCTTTGGTAATTTATATTACCATCTTTAGATCGAATTACTTAATCTTTCTTATGTTTGTTGGAGATAGTTGAGAGTGTTAAAATTCATGTTAAAGTTTAGATTTCTAAGGTGATCTAAAATAGTTTGCTACTATTGTTGAATTGATTGGGAAAATTGATCTTGGTGGACTTTTTTGAGTTTAAGACATAAGGGATAAAATTTCAAGTGGATTTATCGATTCATACTGGTAGGAATCATAGTGAAAGAAGCTCTATGAGAAATAATTGAGCTGATTCTACTCATGGGGCATTGAGTAGGGGATTTCTTATTTGTTGGAGGTCAGATTTAATTCTTTGACAAGAAAAGTCAGTTTGAAATTATTTAATTGATTGTTAATTAAGTTAATTTAGGATTATCTCATTTCAGATTAATTCTAGATTTATTGGATTTTAGAATGTTGGTGGAGCGCAAGTCGCGATCTTAAATGTGGCTATTAGTTTGAGGGTTATTCGTGATGGGTATGCTAAATATAAATTGAAGACAAAAAGATTCTGCTCTAGTTCTAGCTACTTGGAAATTGAAAATCTTTCACATTTTTGGTTCTAATATAGAGAACTAATTTGGTTGAAAATCATTTGAGAACCATAGAATTTTTAAAAATTTAGATCAGAATGTGTAGATGAAGTCGGGTAGCTTGAGTTATTTTGAAACTGATTTTGAAACATTGATTCTTTGATTCAAAAGATATTCCGATAGAAGATCTGAGTTAATTTCATAGTTAAGAAGGATTTTACTAACAAGGGAAGGAGAATATTGTTGATCTTTTGACTAACTTGGATATATGTATTGAAATTTCGCCAGTAGGTTCTCCTACTATAGATAATGCTAGAGAGAGCTTTGAGCATCTCCAATTTAGTGTTAATGGATTAATGGTTCTTTTGTTAGGCTTAGATCTGAAATGGTTGAGCATAGTTGTCTTTCTACTAACTCCAGCATTTTTACTGTATTTACTGTATTTGTTTGAAGGGACTTGAAGTTTTTCTAGATTAGAGTCTAATTGTTAAATTATTGAAGATGTTAAGAGAAGAATGAAGGTTGTAGATCATAGTGAGTTGATTATGATTTTTGCATAGAATTCATCAAGAGCAATTAACTTCATGAACAAAAGAATTATGTATTCTAATCCAAGTCAAAATATTAGTGTCCTTTTGAAAGAGATCAAAAGAGCTCCAAATATTTTATGGGTGGAAATGATCAAGTTTTGGGGAGCCTTATATCAAGAATTTGTGGAGCAAGCATTCTAAGAGAGAGATTATATGGGTGCTTGAGAATGACATGAGGGAAGAATATAACACCTAGCTATTTGACCCATGGGCCGACCTGAAGAGGCCCGGACCCATGGGTTTCACAAGCGCGGCATGTGATAGGAGGGAGAAGGAGATCCTGATCAGGAGTCTTGTTCTCCCCCATTTCTGATGAGATCATATAATCAGCCTATCTATTTTGGGTTGAAAATCCTAGATGATTCAACTATATATTGATGCCATCTTCCTCCTTTGGATTCCACTTCAAATTTTTGAAGAAATTCCACTGTTTTCTTTGGGAATTTTCATGGTTGGTCACCGGGTAAAGGGTTGCTGGAATCTCCTTTGTGATGTTGCTAGACCAAAATAGACATCTTCCCTCTTATGTGCTTGGATGACCTTTTATGTGCTTGAAAAGAACACCTTGAGAACTTTTTTAGGAGTATCACTAGATTTGGTGCCTCCTTGCATAAGCAATTTAAAAGATGGTTCCAAATGTTAGGAATATCTTGTGGCAATCAGGCTTGTTGACTTACCTAGCCTGCATCTCCCAAGAGCTCGCGAAAATTTAATCCTGAAATTTTAGTTTGTGGATCTTTTGATCTTATAAGAAGGAAAAAAAACTCAGGAATATCTTTTTCTTACTTTTATAGGGTTTGGGCTGAGCATATTGGATTGACCTAGGCCATACCAAAACAGACTTCTCAATCCATGGATCTTGAATAAAATCCAATCTAAGTTTTATTTGATTACCCAAATATGCCCTTAATATCCATTTTATCCCCCATGGCACCGTCAAGATATACATTAGGTACACTAAATATTTTTCACATTTAAATGTCGATAGCGGTTAACCTCGGAGAGCAGTAGTAGGTCTAGAATGGCAAAATTGATCCGTTCCGATGGATATGCACCCTATCCAAATCCGATCAAATTTGAAAAATAGGGTTTGACCGGGTTTGAGTTTGGATTTAGAAAAAATCTAAAAATTATAGCACGGATATGGGTAGAGTATGGATAGTACTATTTTCTACCCAAATTCGAATCCGAATCCGAACCCGACCTGAACACTTATGGATATGGATAATATCCGAACCCATATCCGAATATATATATATAGATGATATCTCTCTCTACGTTCTATGTGAAATTGTAATTCTATTTTTATGTTTGATTTTTATAAATCCAAACTTATAAATTGTGTTCTACGTTGAATTGGTAATTCTGTTTTAGTTGATAATATGCATAAAATTATTTTTATTGTTTAGTTTTTGGATATGGGATGGGTATGAGATGGGTGTGGATTAGATATAGAGAAATAGATTATCCGTAGGTATCTCCGAATCTATTGGATATGGAGATGAGTATCTATTTTCTTATCCGATCGGATATCAAATAAGATTTAGATATATGATATTAAATTTAAATTTAAAAATAAATAGTATGATATCTTATCTAAATTCTATCTATTGTCATTCCTAAGCAATAGGATAATTATGTGACTTAAAGCTTTTTCTTTTCCGTTGCACTATGTAAGTGGCTCCCTAAAAAGCCAACATTATGAGGAGGTATCGGAATAAATTAAGTTTTGCTCTTATTATTTCTACCAAGAGAGTTGATATTTGAGCAGTTGTTTTTATTTACCTATCGTCAGTGTAAGGTGGGAGTGGACAGCGAGAGGGATTGCCATTAATATTTATTTACTTAAGAGGATCTTTTCCTTTTCCTTTTGTTGATGAGCCCACTCCCACCAACTCCTCCGGCATGATATGGTAAAAAATTAGTATGTCGCGTGATAGGTGTGCGTCATGAGACACGTGTCACTAAAGCGATGCCTACTAATATTTTTTTCCGCCTTGGCTTCTCCAATGGCGAGGACAAGAACAACGGCCACCATGCCTTGTAATGGTTGTGCAGCTGCATGTTACTCGACCCACTTCCATGTCCTGTTAAATTGTTTTTTTTTTTTTTTTTCTTGGTACATATGTCTATTATATTATATGCTACATTTAACATTCTTGGTTGCTACCACTTGTTTAGTTTTTTCTCTCTTCAATAACTACTTCATTTCCTTGATACAAATAGATGACATCCTTTTTTTTTTTACTCAACATTGTTATTATTATTTTTTTGGTAAGAAACTCAACATTTGATGTGCAACATTCATATGCATAAACTATTATTCTTTTTAGTTTAATCTTCATATCCGCTGGAGACTCTTGATTCTTTTTAAAATCATTGAACAACCACAAGCAAATGGGCTATTATTTTTAGGGCCCCATTTGATAGCTTATCTTTTCTTTGTTTTTTTTTTGCCCATAAATCAATAGAGAGAAATATACTCATAAACTTTTGTATTTTCTTAAATTATATGTAAACTCTTCGGAGAAAGCAAAGGTTTATTATTTGCAAAAATAGTTAAAATAGAAACAAGCAAGATAAAGTTTTATGCACATATTGTCATTGGAAAAACAAAAACACAAAAACAATAATGGTGCTACACATTGTAAATATTTTACGTTCAACAAATCTGATATAGGCAAAATAATGCCATTAGCCTCTTCTAAGGTATTAGTCTTTTCTGGTTTCGATCATAGAGCAAATAACAAATCAAATATGTTGTTTTATAAGTTTTTTCCTTCTGTATACTAATAAAGCATTAGTTAAGCGATCACCTAAAAGTCTGCTAGAGAATTCGGAGGTTGCATTAGATTCACGTGAAACTAGAGTTCCATGAAAATCCTCATTTAATGGCTACTGCCGTTGAAAAGTTAGTCTTCGTTTAAAGAAATTCAAATATGATGCTTGAAGAGGAACATTGGTTGATGCACAACCTTTGCTCACAAGCTTGTTTAGAATTATGTGCAGGCTTTTAAGTGATGTAGGAAAAACTTCGGCTTGTATGCAGTTAGTGGGGATGGCAATGGGCCGGCCCGGCCTAAACAGCCCAAGTGGCCAACCAATAAAACCAAGGCTGAGTCAAGACGTTAGAGAACCCAAATTAGTTGGCCAAATTTGGGCTTAAATTTTTGGCTCGATGGTTTCATGCTATCCTAGACAAATGATGAGACCATCAACAGATTAATTTATATCATAGATATCAGTATCTGAGACTCATATGGTCCAGTGGATAAGGTGCTGATCCGGGAACCAGAATTCTAGGGAACCTCGTGGAGTTGTATTGCATGGAGCTCTTTTCCAGAATAATATAAAAAAAAAATAATTATCAAAATAATTCAAAACCTAACTTTTTTACCAAACTAATGCAAAAGGAAAAAACGCCATTTTGAATGACGTTTTTTTCCCCTTCCACGTCACCCTTCTTTCTACGATGGCATCGTCCAAAAAAACGCCTTAAAAACGCTTATAATGGCGTTTTTAGAAACGCCATTCAAAATGGTGTTTTCAATTTTTTCCACCAAAAAAGAAAGAAAAAAATCAGGAAAGAATGGAATTTTTTTTTAATTTTAAACTAATAAATAAATTAAAATTTTAATTTTGATTGAAATTTAAAATATAAAGATTTGAAATTGTAATTCAAATAAAAAAAATAATTTTAGATTTTTTTTCAATTTTTTTTAAAAAAATGTCTAAAAAAATCTTAAGAAATTTAAAAATAAAAAATATCATAGAAAATGAAAAAAAAGAGAAAGAAATATGAAAGAAATAAAAATTTTAAATTTAATTGAAAAATATCATTTCAAATGCTTGTCAAAAAATATAAAAAATAAATTTAAAAAATAAAATGTACCATTAAAAAATAAAAATTTTTAAAAAATCAAAAAAAAATGAGAATTATAATTTAAATTTTTTTAAAAAATTAAATTTTAAAGATTAATTGAAATAAAAAAAATTGTAAATTGAACTTAAAAAAAAATAATTTTTTTTAAAATTATTGTAAAAAAATTATCTCAAGAAAAAAAATATTATAAAAAAATAAAAAATACCCTAAAAAAGAAAGAAAGAAAAAAAATAGAATTGAAAAAAAAATTAAAATTTTACAATATTTTAAATTTTAAATTTTAAATTAAAAAAAAAAATTTCCATTCTTTCCCGATTTTTTTTTCTTTTTTGGTGGGAAAAATTGAAAACGCAATTTTGAATGGCGTTTCTAAAAACGCCATTCAAAATGGCGTTTTCAATTTTTTTCACCAAAAAAAAAGAAAAAAAATCGGAAAAGAATGAATTTTTTTTTAAAAATTTTAAATTAATAAATAAATTAAAATTTTAATTTTGATTGAAATTTAAAATATAAAGATTTGAATTTATAATTCAAATAAAAAAATAATTTTATATTTTTTTTAAAATTTTTTTAAAAAATGTCTAAAAAAAATCTTAAGAAATTTAAAAATAAAAAATATCATAGAAAATGAAAAAAAAGAGAAAGAAATATGAAAGAAATAAAAATTTTAAATTTAATTGAAAAACAACATTTCAAATGCTTGTCAAAAAATATAAAAAATAAATTTAAAAAATAAAATGTACCATTAAAAAATAAAAATTTTTAAAAAATAAAAAAATAAGAATTATAATTTAAATTTTTAAAAAAAGTAAAATTTTAAAGATTAATTGAAATAAAAAAATTTGTAAATTGAACTTTAAAAAAAATAATTTTTTTAAAATTATTGTAAAAAAATTATCTCAAGAAAAGAAAAAAATATTGTAAAAAAATAAAAAATACCCTAAAAAAGAAAGAAAAAAAATTTAAAATTTAAAATTTAAAATATTGTAAAAATTTAAAATTTTATTTTTTTTTCAATTCTATTTTTTTCTTTTCTTTCTTTTTTAGGGTATTTTTTATTTTTTTATAATATTTTTTTTTCTTTTCTTGAGATAATTTTTTTACAATAATTTAAAAAAAAATTATTTTTTTAAAGTTCAATTTACAAATTTTTTTTATTTCAATTAATCTTTAAAATTTAATTTTTTTTAAAAATTTAAATTATAATTCTTATTTTTTAATTTTTTAAAAATTTTTATTTTTTAATGGTACATTTAATTTTTTAAATTTATTTTTTAAATTTTTTGACAAGCATTTGAAATTATGTTTTTCAGTTAAATTTAAAATTTTTATTTCTTTCATATTTCTTTCTCTTTTTTTCATTTTCTATGATATTTTTTATTTTTAAATTTCTTAAGATTTTTTTAGACATTTTTTAAAAAAAAATTGAAAAAAAATCTAAAATTATTTTTTTTATTTGAATTACAAATTTAAATCTTTATATTTTAAATTTCAATCAAAATTAAAATTTTAATTTATTTATTAGTTTAAAATTAAAAAAAAAATTTCCATTCTTTCTCGATTTTTTTCTTTCTTTTTTGGTGGAAAAAATTGAAAACGCCATTTTGAATGGCGTTTTTGAAAATGCCATTCAAAATATCATTTTTAAGGCGTTTCCTTTTTTTTTTTTGGGATGATGCCATCGTGGAAAGAAGGGTGACGTGGAAGGGGGAAAAAACGCCATTCAAAATTGCGTTTTCCCCTTTTGCATTAGTTTGGTAAAAAAGTTAGGTTTTGAATTATTTTGATAATTAATTTTTTTTTTGTATTATTCTGGAAAAGTGCTCTATTGTATGGACCAACCATTTGATCAGACTTGACTATCTTATCTATCCCTCGTCTTTTTGCTCTTTTATCTCTAAAAATTAAATTTCCTATTTTTCAGAATCCAACCATATGCAAACGTATTGGGCAGGACAATTTCCTTTCTTCTTGGATTACGGGAGGATATAACTTAATAACTTTTCAAGCGTTGCCCAAGTCATGGCTATAATTAATGTTTTATATCTTAAAGAGTAAGGTTTTAGATAATGGTGCTACAAATGTAATAATAGTTTTCACCACCGCCCATTATATTATGCATATAATTATGGCTCAAAAAGTAAATGCAATTATAATGCATGATTTATATTTAAAATAATCTATTATATATAAATAATTCCCAATAAAAATTTGAAGTGCAATAATTTGAGGCAAATAACCATTATGATGACTATTGCCGTTCAATATCTGATCTAATAGAGTAGACTATCTTGCTTAATGGAGCCAGGGAAGCTCAACTCGATGCTAAAGTAGATTTTCAATCTCAAAAAATGATCAAAGGTTTGTTGGACATATTTGGTGAGGATCCTTCGATATTTTAGTCAGATATAATTTGAGAGGAAACAGAAGATATGAGAGAGACAAAAAGAGATAGAGAGAGTTAATATGTGTAGGATTTCTTCTATTATACTGAAGGGTCCCTTGCATCTGGTATTTATATAATAAAGCATAAGAATCTTTGAATTTGAGATCGTGAGATTATCAAATGATGAAGACATGTTATGATTTGACATTTGCTTTATCTATCGATTGATGATAATATGCCTTTCTATATGGATTGAGACAGAAGCTACATCCAACTTTATATGTTAGTTTATTAAAATTTTATCATGGAGATGCAGATCTTTTAAAAAAATACTTGCAGCATGCCCCACCTAATGTGAGGCAGTAGTTTGATAAGGAGGTGGAAAAGATACCGGACAACCACACATTGGGACAAATCTAAAAGAGCAGAAGAACTAAATATTTGGTTCAATGGAAAAGAGAATTTGAAATCGAGGCCAGCTAGAAAAAGGGGAGTATTGTGGCAATTTGGAGAGAAGATTCAAAAGTACATGTCACACTTCCCTCCGAGAATGTTGGGCTCTTCAGGTGGGGGTGGTTTGTTAGACCCCTACTAGTGGCTTACATGGGTGGGCATGGGCTGGTGTCTTTCCCATGCCAACTTGGGATGTGTAGGAGCATGGCTGGGGCTTCGCTACAACAAACACATCAATTAGTCCAGTGCATGGATGGCTAGACAAGATAAAGCATACATGAATATTTGTAAAGGCACATGCAAAATTGGGCATGAGCAGATGCATGCCTAGCCTAATAGGTGCACATGCTAGGCTCAGATAAGTGTACTCAAGTTAGGCCAAAGGATGCAGTGGGTGCACAGGCTGCAAGGATGCCGCGAGGCATGTGGGGTGTGCGGGGTGCTCAGGCCATGGGGCGCACAAGTACACGGGGTGTGTGGAGCATATAAGCATGTAGGCATGTAGCCATGAAGGCATGCAACCTCTGTGCGGACGGTAGCAATGGGATGTGTGGGCATACACTGTAGGATCCATAGACAAGTGCTAGTGGAATGCATCAGTGCCAGCAGCGAGATGCGCAGCATAATATGTTGCATAGCCTTGCATAGTGGGACTCATGGCTATGCATGCTATGGGATGCGCAGCCAAGTACAAAGGGACTTGCATCCAGGTGCTAGATGATTTTTCATAGTTTCAAACTCCTTGGAGCAGTTGTTCAAACTTTCTAGAGTAGTTGATAGTGGTTGGCAGCGGTTTTGAAAAGTTTCTAATAGTTAGGGGAGTTGTCCACCACCTCTATTAATATCCATGTCACTGACCATTAGTAGCAACCCATAAGAGAGTCTTCTTAGTGAGATTTAGAGACTTTGGGTGGATCTCTTATATATAGATTATGTGAGAATTGCAATAGAAGAGATGTATATGATTTCTCTATGTGTCTTGAGTGTTTGTCTTTGTTTGATTTGGTGTTCTTATTCTTGAGGCAGGGATCGTGAGGAGGCTCACTGGATGGGGCATCCAATGTCACACAAGGCTGAGATTCTTGCAAAATATTTTGGTCCAAGAGTCAGTCCTATGACACCTTGTATGAGAATAGTAGGGAAAGGAAGAATTGGAGAGGTGAAGAGGTGTCTCTAGTGAGTTTGTAGTCATGATTTTGGTTAAAACAAGATAACGGTGACTGTAAATCTCTAGAATCCAAGAGAGAAAAGACGAAGAAGAAGGATTAGGAGAGTTGGCTGGTCCTCTTGGTGGGAGCTTTTAATAGCTGGTGTAGCCTAGCTAGCTTCTTTCGAAGATTGCAGAAGAGGAGTCCTACTCAGGCTAAAATTGGGACTTTTGCCTCGATTCAGGCCACTCGAGCCCCTTTTCAATCCAAGCTATAGGCCAAAGTTCAGGTTGTGACCCAAATTAAACACCAAGCTGGTTAAGTGGACCAAAACCAATTCACTCCAGGCTAGATATTTTAGATGGTCTCAAAATTCACCATGATAATCCCAAAGTAGAGCACTTCATGAAACTCCCCTTGATTTCTAGCTCCACTAGGAGGTAGGAAAAGGAGCGAGCTAGTCTTCCTTGGATGTCCATCTTGGAGAGGCCAAGCAGAGATTAGGGAAGGTCTCCCACATTAATGCTAGAACTAACTAATAGACCTTTAAAAGAATTTGGTACAACTTAAAGAGGTCTATTAGTTGACATCCATAATTAACATTTGTAAAATAAACCCTTCATTTCTCTCATAAAAAAAAATCCATAAAATCAAGGGCAACAAATAATAGATTTACCAATAGATTTCTATCTCTTCATTGATCTCTATATGGTACATTCAAATATTACTCATCTTGAATAGTAGTTAAAGATGGGCCAGCAATTTGGTCTAGGGCAATTTAGAATCCACAATCATGGAGCCCTTCTTGTTTGAGAGTTAATTCCTTTGTGGAAAAAAGTTTGGTCAAGAGTGGAAAAGCTCTTGATAACTTTTCTCCAATAAAGAAATCCTACACTTTTCATGATGAATACTTTTCTTCCATTTAGACTTGACTTGTTGGTTTGTACATTCTATTGATGCTTTTAGAAAGATGGAAGATTTTATTCCTAGATCTCATAAGAACTGTTCTCCACATATTTCTATTTCTGCTTCTCGCTTTTACCTTCCATGAGTTGCATGCTTGTCTTTGATCTTTTTTTCCCCACTTATTCTCCCATTCTTTATATTACTTTTCCTTCATTTTATACTTTAATAACTATTTTCAGGCTAGGATCCATGCCCATCTCTTTTTTCAAACAAAAAAGACATGGCACCTAAAAATTAAACATATTTTACTAGAAAAATGAACATGACATTGTTAGAAGCCATGTAGTCTACCTACTGGCACATTGACTAGACCATAGACTCAAAATTTCATACCTCTATGCTTTTTTATAAATTGTGAAAGGATATAGATGACAAGCAAATGTGCATTAGACAATTGCTTTGCAACATTCACCCTGGTACGAGGAATTGGCACCAATTTGTCACCTACTCAAGGCTAGCAATCTTGTTATGGACTTCATTGATTATAGTCCTATGCAACTAAACCTCCAGCTTTGAATGTCCTTCGGAGGAGTATAAAGCCCTGTTAGAGCTTAGATCTTCTCTCCTTTACAATAATTATACTTCACCACCTACATGGGGAAGAGGGAGAGATTGTTGCATTTGGAAGAGAGTAACCTGCAACAACAATACAAAACAAGTACCAAAGCTCATGCTTTTGGAGCTTGTAGAATGTGATGAATCTAAGTTTTGGCGATTGAATTTCAATATTTTATCTTCCTTCACGAGCTCCAACAACTTGACTTGTTTGGCAATCGAATTGTAGGATCATTATCCCAGATGGGTCAGCTAGCCTTTTTCTCATCTAATTTATTTCTCTAATTTCATTCTATTCATATTTTCTATCTTTTTGTTGTAAATATTACTTTTGATTTTGATTATCTTTCTTCGAGAACTTTGCATTTGATAGATATATCAGGATTGAGAAAGTTGAAAACTCTTGATCTTAGCTTTAACAAACTCATTGGAACTATTCTATTATCTCTTAAAAATTTATCTTTACTCAATGCCTTGAATCTAAAATTTAATAGGCTGAATGGCACATTTAATGGGGTAATTGTAAAACCCGACCCTTTTGGGACTTAGACTAGGCCCAGAACCCAAAAGCCCACCAAGAAAAAAAAAAGAAACATTCCCATCGAAAGTCTGGGTGCCAATCGACAGTGATCACTGCAAAAGTACCGCGGATGCCCTTACTGTGCCCGTCCCAAATTCTCATCGAAAAACCTCACCAGCATCGGAGGTAAGCCTTCTCTTCTCTTCTTCTCTCCTTCCCCTTCCTTTCCATGCCGGTGTGCATGTTCGCCGGCGATCGGAGTCGCCAGATTTTCTCGAGAAAGAGGGTTCAGTTTTTTTGGGTGCTGGTGGTCGCCGTCGGCCACTGGCTTGGGCTCCTTCGGGCGGCGAGTCGCGCTCCTTCAGCCACCGGCCATCCCCTGCCGGTCGACCGTCGGTTGGCCAACAAATTGAGGGGATTGTAAGGTCCCCTGTTTCGGCCCAAGGGAGGCCGCGGGAAGAAGAAGAAAAGAAAAAGAAAAAGAAAAGGAAAAGGAAAAAGAAAAAAAAAAGGAAAAATAGAAAAAAAATAGGGAAGAAAAATAAGAGAGAGTTTTTCTTTCTCTCTTTCCTCTTCTCTCTCTATTTTTTTTTCTCAAATAATTAATAAATTAAATAATTAATTTATTTTTTGATGGTTATGAAAAATTTTAGAGGAAAGATTTTGAGATCGGCACAGACCTTGATGGATCCAAATAGAGAATTTTAGATGATTTTATTTGATTAATTTGATTAATTTAATTTATTTCAAATTATTAATTTAAATGTATATAGTAAAATAATTTTGTACACAAAAAGACATTGAGAAAAATTTGATCCAGATTATAAACTTAGTAAATTTCTCTCTATTTTCTTCCTCTACCAACTTTTCTAAAATTTTTTCTCTCTAGACCTTTTCTCTCTCTTTATGAATTTTATCTCTTTAAGATCATTCTCTCTCTTTAATTGTATCACGGATCCTAGGATAAGCTTAAAATAAAAATATGATGATCTGAGATTGCTCTGAAATCCATGCAGTAGATTGGATCCCAATTAGATATTTATTCGAAATTGATAACATCGATCATAGTTAATCCATATCAAGTTACTCTAATAGGATCTCTGATGATCTTGATATGATTGCCTTATCTAAAAAGATATGGAGATTCTCTCTCCACTTTCTCTCTCTAAAATTTTCTCTCTTCATGAATTTTTTCTCTCTAGAAGTCTTGTGGATCAATGGAGGGTCCTGATACATAGATAAATCCCAAATTTGGTTAATCATAGGAGAGGTCTTAGATTGTGTTATTAGGATCGATTATCGATAATTTCTTCATATATGATTTTTATATTTGATCAGAGTTATGAAGCGATACGATTGTTCGCATAAGATATCAAGTGGAATATTTTATTTATGAAATTCATAAATCAAAGAAAAAATTAATTTTTATGCTTGGATCAATCACCAGTAAAAGTAAGAATCCCTATACATGATTAACATTATATATATGCTATTTTTACTTTTGGTTTTATATCATTGATTTTGCATTATTGGATTTGAGATTGATGAATTTGTTATATCTGAGACACTGTTATTTATTTATATGATTTTGTGCATGAGTATGTTATATTAATACATATATATCGATGATTGATGGCATGATTATATGGGTATAATATATCTATTTTGATTACACTGCAAAATTTAAATTGATTAGTGAAGTCAAATATTATAATTTCATGAAAATAAAAGAAAGAAAAATATGGTTTGGATTGGTCTTGTCATGTGGAATAGCCTGCTAGGAGCTTATGCCTGGGACAGCCGACCAGGAGCTTATATCTGAGACAGTCTGTCAGGAGCTTATGCCTGTGATAGCCCCCACAGGCTTATGTGTGGAAGAATTTGATCCAAGAAAGATCATGGCCACTTTGATTTGAGAAAGATCATGAATATTTTGATCCGAAGAAGATCACAGAAATCGATCCGATAAAAGATCATCGCATGATCCTGGTAGTCCAAAGCCAAAGCCAAAAAGAAAAAGATTAAAGATTATGTGATAATGCAAAGAGAATGGAAAGACAAGATATGAAACAATTGTTGAATAAACTTGTTTCACCCATTAATATATGATGATGCATCTCTTTTGATAAGACAGATAATTGTTTGCAGTATTCTGGATATTGATCATCGGATTTTATTTTTATTGTTTATCCTTATTTTCAGATTACATTATTATATTGGTGTGATATGAAAATTCTTATTGAGCTGTAAAGCTCACACTCTTTCCTCTTTTTTTCTTCTCAGAGTTATAGGATGCTCATGATTAGCTATGGCTTAGATTTACGAGTGAGCAGATGGATACGTAGAGTGTCATAGTAATCAATCAGAAGTTGAAGAAATTAATTTGTAATTATACAAGATTTTATGAATTATTATTGAGATTAAATATTATGGATGTTGAGATTGTAATGATTTAATTTTGGCCTTGTATATTCTTTAGGTCTTGCTCTAAAGAGTGTGCGGCCATCACGTATCTGACCCAAGTGTTGGGTTCGGAGCATGACAGTAATTACTTACAAAGTCATCTGCAGCTATTTTCCTAGCATAAGACTATTAACACATCGAGTATAATGGTTTATATTATCTTACTGCTTTATGTCAGCCTCTTGCTCATCAAAGTGGTCCCTGCCATTTTATTCTATTCATATTTTCTAGCCTCTTCTTGTAACTATTTTTGATTTTAATTCTCTTCCTTTAGGAACTTTGTGTTTGACAGACATATCAGGATTCTAAAAGTTAGAAATTCTTGATCTCAACGATAATAGACTCACAGGAACTATTCTATTATCTTTTAAAAATTAATCTTCACTAGTGCCCTATATCTTTTAAAAATTACCTTCTTTGTTTATATGTATGTCTCTATGTTTCAGGCCTTCTAGGAATGCAGAAGCTTAGAGTGCTTGATCTTGGATATAATCAACTCATAGGAGGGATATTCACTGCTTTGGAAAATTTATCTTCCCTTAATTACTTATATTTGGATCAAAATAATCTAACAGGTTTAGTGCCTTCACAAGGTATAATGTTTATTCCTTTAACTAAGAATTTAACATATATCTTTTTTCTGAGCTCACAAATTTCTCCATATTCAAAGATAAAAAGCCTGCATATGTTGACAGATGGCTTGGCCAAGCTGAACCATTTTTTTAGTCTAGCAAGCCAAATTTCATATCAGTTAAAAAGCTTTAGAGCACAATTATGACTAAGCTAAGTTTGGCCAATGTCCATCCTAAGCTATCTAACTTAACCGAATTAGAAAACTTACCAAACTTGTATTCCCCAATTTTAATAAAATGACATTTATAAGTTGGTTTCATCCTATCAAACACTTAAGCTTTTTGCTTATTTCATTTTTCTTGTAATTTTAAGCATTAATTCTATCAAATGCTCTATTAAGTTCCCATCATGTGTAAGTCAGTCATATAGAATCAATAAATGAAGCATATAAAATTTAAATGGATATTGTTCTATTGTAACCTTTAAATGTTACTCCCCTTGAATGCTAGGTTGCTTTCACCTTTTTTTAATTTTATTTTTGTATTTCTATTATCTATTTATTTAGCATGCATGGTCGACCTGAGTTACCAAGTTGACTCACCGAAGTCAAAACAGGTAAGGGTAGATAAGTACTGGGTCACAAGTTTTCTGATACATTCATATAATGGAGTAAAAAGATTTTTTTTTTTTTAGTTTTTTTAAATTTTCTTCCTTTTCTTTTGACAGTTCTCATTCTCATATAACCAACTCGATGGAAGTCTTCCTTTATCTCTAAAGAAACTAGTGTCTTTTAAATCTTTAGATCTTTCTTACAACCTATTTGATGGGCATTTCTCATTTTCCTCCTTTGCTAATCTTTCATGGCTAGAATATGTAGACTTGTCAGACAATGAGGAATTATTTATATATCTCAACAGTGGGAAGTTTGTTCCACCCTTTCGGTTATGGTCTCTCATCTTGTCACATTGTAACCTTGATGTGAACCCCCTTGCAACACCAGCTTTTCTTGCTTTTCGTTAGAATCTCCCGAATCATCTGAATTTAACCATGTCGATCCTTAGCTGATCTCTCTATGAATTTCCTCAGTGGTTCCATTCCTATAGACATCGGCACAATATTTCCAAATATGATGGCACTGAATTTATCCTTAAATCATCTAACCAGAAAAATCCCTTCATTATTCGGTAATATGAGTAATTTGCAATACTTGGATTTGTCCAATAGTCATTTATCTGGTGAAGTACCGAAATGCCTGATAACTGATTACACTTGACTGCGGCTCTTGAAGCTTTCCAACGACCAATTGCACACAATCTGCTTGGTACAAATCATAGTCATCCTTCTCTTTCGGTTATTTTTCTGGACGGAAACTATTTTACTAGAATATTGCAGAGCTTTCTATCACAATGACAGCAATTACAAATATTGAATGTCCGTAATAACCAATTATCGGGCATAATTCCAGAGAGTATAGGACTTTTTTCCTCTCTGATAAGCCTTAAACCTCGCAGGAAATCGATTTCATGGTCAACTACCACAACATATTTGTAATTTAACACTCCCCATATTAGACTTATCAGGTAATATCCTCTCCGATTCATTACCTCATTGCTTTCAATCATCCGGACCACAGCTTCACACCTTGCAGCGTTGGATGTCAGCAACAACCAGCTTTCAGGTAAACTGCCAAAACAGATAGGAGATCATATGTCTTTGGAGGTTCTTGTTCTCAGTGGAAATTCACTTGAAGGCCCAATACCAATTGAGTTATGCAAGCTGCAGTCTTTACATGTTCTGGACCTTTCGCAAAACAATCTTTCAGGATCAATGCCCTTTTGCTTTGGCAAAATGCACTTCAGGAAAGCTGATTCAATGGATGAAGATTTGTCTGAGGTTGTTGCATTTGGTATTTAGTCACCCCTTGATTCAGGTGTGGATTGTTTCTTATATAACATAGTGACGGTGGACATCATCACCAAAGGCAACTCATATGCCTACTCAACACATCATTTGCTTTTGATGTCTGGGATTGATTTGTCTGCAAATAAGTTGACAGAAAGTATCCTACCAGAAATTAGAAATCTAGATGAGCTTGTACAACTGAATCTATCATACAATCAGCTAGTAGGTCCAATCCCTGAAACTTTCTCCAAACTCAATCAGATTGAGAGCTTGGACATATCACACAATCAGTTGAGTGGCACGATACCCCGGCAATTGACTCAACTTAGGGGGTGTTTGGTTGGGGGGAGTGGAGGTTGAAATCAAAATAGGAATGGGTGAGGGGGCGTTTGGTTCATAATCGGAAACAAAATAGAAATGAGAATGGAAGTGGCTTGGAATCGGAATGGCTAAATCTCCCGAAAGTGTTTGGTTCGTGACCGGAATCAGAATCGGATTTAGAATGAAGAATTGAATCCATAAAGGAGAGTAGGGATTGAGTTTTATATAGATTGATCCATTCTCATTCCACTCTGGAATCGAAATCGGAATGGGACTTCTCCCAACCAAATGGTTGGAATGGGAGTCATCCATTCCTATTCTGATTCCAACCCCCACTACCCCCAACCAAACACCCCGGCAGCACATAAAAGAAACCGCATGCAGCGCACTCGCAGGTGAGATAAACAGTACCTTGTGCACTTCAGCAAAGACTTTTTTGGCACTTTGTAATAAAGCAAAGCAAGCTTCTATTCAACGTAGTTTTTTGAAATCTTCAATGCAATCAAGATTGATATAGTTTTTAATGGCTTCTTCCCTAGTTTTTATTTAGGTGCTAGTCCTATATAGTTTTTCTTTTTTTTTCTTTTTTTATTCTTTTTTTTTTTTTGGAATGATTATATCATGCATCTGCTTTTTGACAATCAATTGCAGGTTGTGATGATTGATACTAAATTATATCCTATTCCATTTTCTCTGATCATTCAAGACCTACCACATTGTATGGCCGTATAGCTTCCAAAAACTTTGCTCCGGACTCTTCTAAGCGATGATTATGAACCTTGAGACCTTGTGACAAACTTATCACCTGGATCTAGATAGGGAGAGCAATTGAAATTGACCCTTGACCATGAGACTACGACAATTCTGTGCATGGTATAAATCTTATGCCTGCACAACTACAAGTTGGAAAGGAATTCAAAACAAACTTGAATTTAAAAATTTCCTGGAACATGGGGAATTATACTATGCTACCATTAATAATTCATCACCAAAGGAAATTTATTTTTTCACTTTTGAAGGCGGTGAATTGAATTCAAAGCTTCTACTAAACCCAACCAAAATAGCTTCGATGGCAAACAACCATTATTAACCCTAAAAAACTAAAAAAAATCAAAGACAAACAACATTCGTTAAAACATACTTCATAAATATCATCAAATAAGAATGCCAAGAAAACATAACATAAATTATATTCCATAAACTAGCCTCCACTCTTGAAGATAAATAAAATAATGAGCTACCAGCTAGAACACTACCATGTCTAGTTGGATTGATTCAGGAGAATTCTCAGACTCGATATAGATTACTTTGACCACTATAGATGAGCATGGATAGGGTGCATGAACGAGATTCATTATATTTAAAAGCTGAGTTGCAAGATAACATTATGGATGTCATAACTTAGCCATATAATGCTGGATTAAGATGATCTTTTTTCAAAAAAATATTGGATAACTTTTCGAGATCTATGGTACAGCATCCCAAGCAATGAGATCCAAATTTCTTTTTTGGGCCTTTAAATGGACTGTTCAAACCAAAAGTTTTTTTTTTTTAGATAAGACTTTGACAAGATGTATCTTTTAATCCGAGAAAAATCAGATAGAGCTACAAAAGCTTAAGGTAGAATTGATGTAAAAGTCAAAATCTAACTTTCGAAAGATTCACTACAGGAATTTGGAATATTAGTGATGGTATTAATGATGAAAAATAAAGCCATCACTAATAATAGTCTTTAACCATCAAAATAATGATAAAAAAATTAACGATCGCTAATACTATTAAATTGATTATAATTTAATTAATTTAAAAAATTAAAAAATTAAAATTTTTTTATTATAATTAAATTAATAAATTACCGATAGCTATTAGCGACGAAAAGATTTGCCATCGCTAATAATTTTGAAAAAAATTATTTAAAAAATTTTGAAAAAATATTTTTTTTGGTAATAGAATTAGCGATGGCTATTAGTTTTTAGAGATGAAATATTGCTGATGGTATAAATTAGTGACAGCATTAGCAATGACCTTTTACCTCGCTAATAGTCATAAATAACGCACTGACGGGAGAAAAAAATTTTCATCGCTAATAAAAAAATATTAGTGACAACATATTAGGCCTAGGAGTATTAGCAATGGATTTATTTTTATTAGCGATAGCAGATTTTGCCGTTGCAAAAAATATTTCAGCGACGGTAAATTTGGCTTTTAGTGACGATAAATTTTGTCGCTTGTAAATTTTTTTTATTTGATTATTAATGATGGATCTTTATTATTAGCGATGGCATATTGCTGTTGCTCATAGCTTTTTCTCTTCTCGACTATTTCATTTCCTGCATGTACTCTCCTCTCTTCCCGCGCACCCTTATTTTCTCCCACCCCCAATTCTTCTCGTCTTCCCCGAGCTCCCCTTCTTCCCATCGACCACCTCCCCCTTCTCCCCTAGCCAATCTCCTTGTTGAATAGGAACCCCTACCACCTCCCCATTCTTCCCCTGCCCCTTTTCATGCTAGATCAAGCCACCCACTACCTTACCTTGTTGCTCTCCTTGTCGGATCGATCCCCCTGCCGCTCTCCTTATTAGATGGGGCCTCCCATTGCCTCCCCGTTCTCCCCCCACCCCTCTCCTTATCGGATTGAGCCCCCCACTGCCTCCCCCTTCTCCCCAGCCGCTCCCTTTATCCGTCGGCACCTCGCAGCTTCCTATGTTGGATTGGGCCCTTGCCGGTCTCCTTGTAGGATCAACCTCCCCATCGCCTCTTCTTTATCCCCTCGCCCCTCTCCTTGCCGGATTGGGCACCCCACCACCTCCCCTTTCTCTCCTTGCTGGATCGAGCCCCCCATGTGCCACCTCCTAGTTCTTCCCCCACCCCTCCCCTTGCCGAATCGGGACCCCCATTGCCTCCTCCTTCTCCCCTTATCCCTCCCCTTGTTGGACCGGACTTGCAGCAGCCTTTTCCTTCTCTCCCCACCCCACTCTTTGCAGGATTAGATCGCTCACCGTCTTCCCCTTCTCCTCCTGCCCCTCCCTTTGTTGGACATGACTTGTAGCCCACCTCCTTCCTTCGGAGTGCCTAGCTATCGGAGCATTGTGCCGCTGGATCCACACCATCGCACTGTGAATATTAACGATGCTATCGCCATCACTAAATTTTTTTATTTTAATATATTAATTAATTTTAATTACATATATAATTAATTAATTAGATATTTATTTATTTAATAAATTAAATATTTTATTTTATTATAATATTTAATTAATATTATTAAATTAATAATAATATTAATAATATTATTAAAATTAATATTATTCTCGAGAGGTGGAATCATTCTGTGAAGCTCTCTAGTGAGAGTAGCCTACTGCCTTCGATGGCAAGGGTTTGAGGTTGGGCCATCACCAACGGACTGGCTTTGGCCCGCTTATCTACTCCGATGGCAGTTGGAGGAGCATTTCTCTAG
Organism: Elaeis guineensis; assembly: GCF_000442705.2. Lineage (NCBI taxonomy): Eukaryota > Viridiplantae > Streptophyta > Magnoliopsida > Arecales > Arecaceae > Elaeis > Elaeis guineensis. The sequence goes on along the minus strand of NC_025993.2, from coordinate 25,114,627 downwards.
GTTTCAGGCTTGGCTCAAAGTTCGATCAATGAACGAGTTTTCCAACTGACCATCTGGAGCTCGCAATGCATCCTAAGAGATATTTCAAATAAGTCAGAAATATTTAATTTTTAAATTTATAGTATATTTGTATTCTACTTATCAATACACGCTTCGATTCTATCTTGTAGGAGTACTATTGATTCGAGACTCCCCAAGATGAGGAGGCTGGCCATCGGATATTTGTTGAGGTGGCCATATGAAGGTTTCGAGATGGCCTTTACAGCCGCAAGTAGTCCACCATCAAGCATTTTCGTTTCCAATCACCATCAAACAAGAGGTCCTAGATGGATTACTGGATGCGATGGATGATGGGAGGCCCTCTATGATTAGTGGAGCAGCAAGAAGGACTCAAGTAGGTGATAGAGGGTCTGACAGAACTGGACCACCCAGCAGGATCCAATTAGGCACAGAGCGGCTCCGTCGGTATATATATTATGGCTGACAGACTGGTAAGAAATCTATACCAAAACTCTTTACTAGAACTATAAAAGTTCTTATATTGTATGTATTAATTAATTTAATTTTATTATTTACTTATTGTAGATACCACAGCTAAGTCATCCACTAGGCTAGCTACGGTTGTGGGAGGCCACACACTAGTCTATGATTGGTGATTACTTAGATTCTAGATCATGACAGATCATGGTAAGAATTTTAAACTGTATTTATTAAGTTGTTATAGGATCTGATATGTATATTAGAACCAATATATTTCTAAATTATATAGGTAGATTATGCGGAGTATATCGTTATGCGGCATGGTGATGATTCGTCCACTCAACCCCTCCTTGACCTTGAGGGATAGCTTTTGTTATGATATCACCTGCTTTGATACCACTTGTTGGGGATGTTTGAACAAAACACCACCTTCACGGAATCTTTTTGATACCATGTATCACAGTAAGAAGAAAGAAGAAATAAAATAGAAATAATCAAATATATGGATCAGCCAAATGGCTCGCCTCCATGGGTCATGCAGACTTTATTATGAAAAAAAAAAAATTATAAAAGGAGATTACATCTTCAACCCTCGTACATCCAATCTCTCTCACAAGAAGCTTTTTCTCATAAAAGCACTCTCTTTAGAAAGACCCCCGAACCTTTGAAGTTATCACTATTTGCTGCCTGACAGTATGCTTGAAGCATCTTGCTCCTACTTTCTGTCGGTGCCTCTTCAAGGCCTCCTGCTATTGCCCCTGCTTGTGGCTGCTGCTCAGGTTCTGTCGAACTCTCCATGCCACGAATCTTCTAAGCCCTCTGCTTGCCACAGGTCTTTTAAAGCTTCAATCTGAGTCCCAATCCCACCAAAATTCCTGATCACATAAAAATAATGTCTCAGACCATTAGATCAAGACCGCATATGATCTGGACCATTAGATCGCGCAATCCCACATGTGAAGCCACCTAGAAACAGCCTCTATTCATGGTGGACGACAAGAATTACATGAGAAATGAATTCTCGATCCATGCTCCCCTCATGGACCACTTGATCACATCTTGATCCATGAAACCCATCATGGACCATGAGAAACAGGCCTTGAAACGACCTCGATCCATGGTAGACCATGAGAATCGTGCAGGGAACCAGGTAGTAGTCCACGCCTCCTCATGTGGACCAACGGTCCATGAAAGACTGTGTGAAGAGCTAGGGTAGTGCCTGCACATGCGCTGGCTTGGGCCTGGGCTGCGCATCATGCGTCTGCACCTGGGCCACACGCTCGCTCCACCATGGCCTCTGCCGGCATCCATTGTTCCGATCTCCATGCTAAATTCTCTCATGCATAACTTCATCATCTAGACTCTGTTTCGACTGATCTTGGGCTTGTTGGACTCCGTTTGTCGTTGCAGACCTCGTTGTGGATTTTTTAAGATCGAATCTTAAGATATATTTTCTAACAATCTCCATTTTGACTTGACATTCAGCTTCTTAACTCTGAGAGCTTCTAGATCTCCTTGCCCCTATGCCCTAGGGTAATTGCCTACTGATCATAGATGGACAAATATGAGAGTCGAGCTAGGTCGCACGATCCCATCTCCATCAATGTATGCTCCTTTTGACCTAAGACCTGCTTGGGGTGTCCTCCTATGGCAATAGAAATTTTACTCTACGATATCGCCTCTCATCCTCCTGAGTCTCACGTCTTGTTTCTGATCCACCTCCATCTGGAGCTCCACCTCACTTTGAACTCCTCTTGGTTCCTAAAGTTTTGCCTCACACTGGGATCCCTATCAGATAGTAATTCTTTTTCATCCTCTTCTTCCCTCCAGAATAATCCTATCACTATATAACACCTTTAGAATTCTTCCACCAGCTACCATCTTATAGCCTCTCGAATTCAGTCTGCTCAGTGCGATAAGATTTTGCCAAATATCGGGTATATATCGGACATTCTTCAATCTTCTCACTATACCATCATATGTCCTCTAGCTGACCATTCTGATACGTCTGATCATATAGTTCCATCTATTCGGTAGTAAACAGTACCCTCACTGCTCTTCAGAAAGTCTAACTGCTCCTCTTTGTAACATGCATAATAGATGCATGCAGAATCTAAAATCCACTATTGAAAAAAATAGATACTTTGTTAGATATCTTCAGGATATCATCCTCTGACTCACTACCAACCATCGCTGTAGTAGCCCTCATCTGATCCCTGAGTTGAGAGCTATTTCTGTCTAGATGCTCCAACTTGTTACATTGGTAACATCTCATCTTGCTCAAGTCTCTTGTCTTGAACTTGGATCGCCCTTATTGTGATCTCCTATCGCTTCATCTACCACCTCCTACTCCTCTAGAAACCATCAAAGTTGAGCTACTATCTGAGCTTGAAGCTGGATTCTCCCTCCTAAGAATCTCATTTCGGAGAATCGTTGTGGTGACCTCATCAATCTTGATGGTACTCTTTTCCATTAGAAAAGCAGTCATCAAGGACTCATATGAAAGAGAAAGTGATACTAGCAACACTAGCACCCTGGTGTTCTCCTTAACTTTTTCGATGTTGAGGAGATCGGTGAAGATCTTCTGAAAATGGTTGAGATGCTCCTACACTCTCTGTCCCTCAGTTATTTGTAGCCGGTAGAATACCTCCAGAGGAAGAGAGTGTTGATGAGAGACTTCGTCATATACAACTCCTCGAGCTTCAACCATAACACCATCAAAAAAGTCTCGCCAAGTATATGGATCACTACCTTATCCGCTAGGTACAAATAGATCGTACTCACTACTTGCATCTGGAGCTGCATCCAAGTCTTTTCTTCCATGATATCTGATTTTTTCTTGCACAAGAGAGTATCGATCAGTCCTTGCTGGATGAGCACATCCATCATCCTTGCCTGCCACAAAAAGAAATTATTTTTTTCATCAAACATATTGATCTTCATCTTGATTGAGCCTGTCTTCTCCATCTTCAATCTTGCTCACCACCGCTGCAACCTGCACCCCAATACCGCCTCGCTCTGATACCAATTGTTATAATATCACCTGCTCTGATACCATTTATTGGGGATGTCTGACCAGGATACTATCTCCATAGGATCTTTTCAATACCCTGCATCGCAGTAGAAAGAAAAAAAATAAAATAAAAATAATCAAATATGTGGATCAGCCAAAAGGCTTGCCTCCACAGGGTATGCAAACTTCACTATGAAAAAGAGAAAATTACAAGAGGAGATCACACTCTTAATCCTTATACACCCAACCTCTCTCTCATGAGAAGCTTTCTCTCATAAAAGCTCTCTCTATAAAGATCTCCTGAACCCCTAAAATAACTGTTGTCTGTTATCTGACAGTCTACCTGAAGCATCCTGCTCCTGCTCTCTATCAGTGCCTCTCTAGGGCCTCCTGCTGCTGCTTAGGTTCCATCAAACTCTCCACACCATGGATCTTCTAAGCTCTCTGCTTGCCATTGGTCTTTTAAAGCTTCAATCTGAGTCCTAATCCCATCAAAATTTTTGGTCGCATCAAAATAGCATCCAGACCATCAGATCAGGATCGCCTGCGATCTGGACCATCAGATCATGCAATCCTGCATGTAAAACCATCTCGAAACGGTCTCGGTTCATGATGGACCGTGAGAACCACGTGAGAAATGGGTTCTCGATCCACGCTCCTCCCGTAGACCACTCAATTGCACCCCAATCTAGAAAACCCATTGTGGACTTTGAGAAATGAGCCTAGAAATAGCCTCGGTCCATGGTAGACAGCACAAATCGCATGGGGGAACCGGGCAGTGATCCATGCCTCCTCGTGTGGACCGGCGATCCATGATGGACCACGTGAAGAGCTATGGGCCATGCCTGTGCACATGCCCGCCTGGGCTTGGGCTGCGCACTGTGTGCGTCCGCACGTCCATGTGCTAGGTGGCGCACTTACGGCCGGCCTATGTGCTGCCGCACGCTCCACTCTCCAATCTCCATGCTAGCTTCTCTCACACGTAACTTCACCATCTGGACTCCGTTTGGACTGATCTTGGACTCGTTGAACTCCTTCATCATCGTGGACCTCATTATATCTTTGGAGATTCTTGTTCTCAATGGAAATTCATTTGAAGGTCCTAACCAATTGAGTTATGCAAGCTACAGTCTTTGCATATTCTAGACCTTTTGCAAAGCAATCTTTCAGGATCAATACCCTCTTGCCTTGGCAAAATGCACTTCAGGAAATCTGATTCATCACATTTAGATTCCCTTTACTATATATATTGGATGTATCCTCATAACCATATGAGTGTGGAGGTTGACTTATATGCGATAACATTGGTAGACCTCATCACCAAGGGCAACTTATATACTTACGCAATAGATCATTTGCTTCTGATGTCTGCAATTGATTTGTCCGTAAATAAGTTGATAGGAAACATCCCATCAGAAATTGGAAATCTGCATGAGCTTGTACCATTGAATCTATCACACAATCAGCTAACAGGTCCTACTCCTGAAACTTTCTCAAAACTCAATCAGATTGAGAGCTTGGACATATCACACAATCAGCTGAGTGGTGTGATACCCGGGCAATTGACTCAGCTAATATCCTTGGAGTCCTCTGTTGCTTACAATAACTTATCTGGATGCATACCGGAATTCAAAAACCAATTTGCCACATTTAATGTGAGTAGCTATAAGGGTAATATTGGATTACATGGGCCACCACTGGAGAAGACTTGCACCTCTGACTCAAGTCCAACTATCGAAGTCAAAGAAAACCAAGATGGTAGCAGTGTGGATGCATGCCATCTTCTTTGCAATAATTGCAGCGACATTCCTGGTTGGCTTATGGGGTTGTATTGCTTTCTTGTTATTTCGTCACACTGGACAACACATTCGCATTATATTGGATGGTTATGTGGACTCCTTGACTTGAAAAGATCTTAATGGCAGCACATAAGTGGACTTGCATGCAACAGAATCGCAAGATAAATAGTATCTTGTGCATTTCAGAGAAGCCTTTTTCAGCACTTTGTAATAAAACAAAACAAGCTTTTGTTCAATGTAATATTTTGAAATCTTTGGTGAAATCAAGCTTGATATAGTTTTTTGCTTCTTCTTCCCTCATTGTTATCTAGGTACCAGTCGTATGCATTTTTTTTTTGTAATGATTATATCATTCATATGCTCTTCAGCAGTCAATTGTAGGTTGTGATGAAGTTGTTTATATCCAATTCTGTTCCATTGTCTCTGATAATTCCAGATCTACCACACTGTATGGCTGTGGAGCTTTTAGAAACTTTCTATCAGACTTGTGATCAATGATTATGAACCTCGAGTTTCTGTCACAAACCTATCACCCAAAATTGCCTATGTCATCTCCATGGTGGGAGCAATTAAAATTGACCCTTGACGATGAGACCACCACATTGTTGTGTCTTGTGTAAATCTTGTGCTCGCACAACTACAAGTTGGGAAGGAATTGAAAATAAACCTGAATTTAAAAAATTTCTGCAAAATGGGAATTACTATGCTACCATTGACAAATTTTTGGGTTCTAGGTATAATTCATCACTGAAGGAAATTTAATTTTTACCGATAAAGGCGATGTATTGCATTTGATGATTCACTTTGGTTTTTTTTTCTTTTTTTCCTTCCTTTTTCCTGTCCAAAAAAATATTGAGCTATTAGCAAACCACTCATAATCAGCTTGCTTGATCAACTGACAAAACTATTATCCATTTGGATCAGTTAAGAAACCTCAATTTACAATTGATTGAACATAAGCTATTGTTCTTTGCAACAGTATATTTGGACAGATCAGATTTTTAGGGATTTATCTTTTGCTCGTCTTGTTAGGAACAGTAATTACCCTAATATATCTATGAGAAAAATAATTAAAAATATTTGTTGAACTAAATTTTGGTTATTGGTACTAATCCTTGTTTGGTACATTTCATGTCTATGTTGGGTCCAAAATATAGGTTTGCTAGCGACCAACTTCAAGGACACATAACCAACTGATGCGGGGCAAGTCAAAAGGGATTGGAGCATTCCATGTGAATAAAGTCAAAAGGGATTGGAACATTAAGAAGAGGAGCTAAATAGGTCAACTGATGCGGGGCAAGTCCACTTTAAGGGCCGGACGGCTGCCTAACTCTAGAGATTTGGAGCCTCTAATAATTGATTTAAGTGCTTTATAAAATATTAATAATATATTATATTAGTATGTTGTCCTCTGCAAACAAATCTTTGCCATCTAATGACATCAAATAAGCCACCTCTTAGATTGCAGCCGGTCCTCTGTTGGGGTCCTACACCTAAAAGAGTATGTTTTAAAGTTCGTCATGTGTCCTGGAAGTTAGTCGTTAACAAACCTATATTTTGGACCCAACGTAGACATGAAATGTATCAAACAAGAATTAGTACCAATAACCAAAATTTAGTTCAACAAATATTTTTAATTATTTTTCTCATAGATATATTAGGGATACAGATAGGTTTTAGACAATGAAAGGGGAGATAAAACAAGGCTGCGAGCTAAATGGAACAAACAATCAGATCATTCTCCATGGACGATAACGGCAAAGTCTGAGGAAATACAATCAGACGAAGTCATCACACTACCTGGCACCTAACCAGCATCAAAATTGGCAAGCCAATCTGTAACCTAATGAATTCCCTTCCTATGGGTATAATAATTCTCACTTGCAGTGCATCTTGCAACACCTATCACCAGCCAGCCACCCAGTAATTAACAGTTAATGAGTCTCGTTCATCTAAGGTGGTCTTGGTCTGTCAAAATGATTTTCCACTGCACATGCTCCTCCCCGAATTGCTCATAGTTGTACTGAAGGAACAATAATTTCATGAAAGGTTCTTGCTTATAGTCCCCCAGATTACATCACCTATCCTCTATGATCACTTATTAAGAAACCAGATCCTGCTTTGTCAATTTCCTCTTTTAAGATTGAGGTATCAATTGAGGACTGTTGGCAATGCAATTTCCCATGCATTTACGAGACAAGGTTGAGTCATGAGAGAGGATTTATTGCTCCACCTCCTGGACCGGCTCTTCTTCTTGTTGTTGTTTTTTTGATAGGAAAAGTATAAACAAAGAGAATGACGCTCAATCTGTGGTCATGATATGTCACGCCCCCGACCCGAGATTGTGAATCGAGGATCGCGGCAACCACCGCATACTCATGAAGAACTCTCTCCATAAGCATGCAAGGCATCTCATCACGATATCAAATGCATCGCAGCGGAATAAATTCAAATAATTATTATTCAACTGTAATTCAAGTAATTAAATCAAATATCTTACATCCAATAAAATTTTTCTAAAACAATAAAAATAATAGATCTAAGTTCAATGAAGTTGACAATGCTAATCTCGCTTCTAAAAGCTCTGTCCCAATATTTCATCCCACGCTCGAAATTAATTATCTGAATCTGAAAAATAGAAAGAAAGGTAATGAGCTAGACAGCCCAGTAAGTAACAAGCATCTCTACCAGATATTTCAAATATTATATAATTTTCAAGAATAATGCTGCAAATAAACATAAAAATATATTTCATACTGATTTAATGCAAATCCAATATTTTCAAATATTCACATATAATAAATCCGATTCGATTTCAAAACACTCGAAACTCAACAGCCTCGACTATGACCAACGTTTAACCCCCATTGGCGGGGTCCACAGAATACCAGCGCACAACCCCCACTGGCAGGGTCCACAAATACCAGCGCACAACCCCCACTGGCAGGGTCCAGAAATACCAGTGCACAACCCCCACTGGCAGGGTCCACAAATACCAGCGCACAACCCCCACTGGCAGGGTCCACAAAGTACCAACGTATAATCCCCATTGGCGGGGCCCACTGAAACATAGTTATGCTGAGAGCATAAATCCGATCTATATCAAAACACTTAGTACCACAATATATATTATAATCTTTCACTAAACATGTGCATAAATCGATATACCATAACATTTCAAAAGCACTTTTCTTTCAAAACATAATTTCATAAATCATGCATAATTTCAGAGAATAATTATTTATTTTCAGAATAAATATGGACTATCTTGAGAAGATGAATCATTACTTACCTTTCACGGAGCACTGAATGAACGGATCGACTAACTTCTAAGAGATTCTTCCGTGCCTATTATCCAAAATTATATTTTTACATTAATTTAATTCAAAATTAAATCTAATAAATCCCAAAATCAAAATCTCGCTTAAAATCAGACTCGTCTCTAAACTCGATCAGAATCATCAGATGAAGCCTTCCCCTACGCTAATCTTAGAAGGGTAACTTTAGAGAGAGAGGAATCCATCAAGAGAGAAAAATATTCTAGAGAGAGAAAATTCTAGAGAGAGAAAGTAGAGAGAGAAAGTCCAATTCTAGAGAGAGAAAATCATAGTTCAGACTGAGACAAGAGAGAGAAGAGAGAGAAACTCTCTCTCTCATCAATTTCAATTTATTTATTTATTTATTTATTTATTTATTTACTTACTTATATATATATATATATAAATATACATATATATATATTTATTTATTTTTATTAATATTATTATTATTTTCTTTTCTTTTCTTTTTCTTCTTGTTTTTTTTTTTTCTTCTTCTTTTTCTTTCCTTTTCTTTTCTTTTTCTTCTTTTTCTTTTTCTTCTTTTCTTTTCTTTTTCTTCTTTTTCTTTTTCTTTTTCTTCTTTTCTTTTCTTTTTTTTTTTTTTTCTTCTTCTTCTTCTCGGTTCTTCCCGCACCGGAACAGGGGACCGGCGTCCCCTCGGCCTTGACCGACCGTTCGGGCCACGGCCGCCGCGGCGGAGGCCGGCGGCCGACGGGGGTCACTCCCCCGGTCACGGAGGAGACATGGCCGGCGATCAATTCCGATCGCCGGCGCTGGAAATTCAAGGAGAAGAAACCCAAAAACAGGGTCGCTTTCCCGACGGAAAAATCGGCGACTCTCGTCGCCGGCAGCCGCGCACAGGAGCATGGGAGGAAGGAGAAGAAAGAGGGGAGGAAGAGGAAGACTTACCTCAGCCTCCGGAGACCTCGTCGGCGGCAATCACGGCGAGAAATCAACCGGTGTCCGCGGCTTAATTTCAGGAAAATCGGAGGGAAGGAGAGGAAGAAGAGGCCGATGATCGGTCTCAAGGGGAAGGGGTCTTCTTATAGATCACCCTAGGACTCCGAGGGGTCCTAGGAGTCCTATTTTGCCCGGGAATCGCCGGAGAAGAAGACTCCTACCGGGAGTCTTCTTCCCGGTTTCTCTGTTTTTTTTTTTTTTTTAGTTTTGGGCTATCACATTCTTCACCCCTAAAAAGAAATTTCGTCCTCAAAATTTTTCATACCTGTCACCATTGTATTGGAAGCCTGTGGATTCTGTTGAGTAAGTGCATAAACTCTTCCCTGGGTTTTAGAAATCGGTCCGCCACCCTTATGTTGTCCTTCATGAGTTCTTTTGCCAGCTTGATTTTCAGTATTTAGCGGGCAGCTAGCAATTTTATGATCCTTCTGTCCACATTTGAAACAAGCACCTGTATTCCAATAGCAATCCTTGTCTGCATGATTCTTGCCACATCTGGAGCACGGCTCACCATCAATCTGTTGAGTCTTATTGTCTACTGCTCCCTTAGCTGATCTTTTGATGTTCTTATTATTCTGCCCTTGTGTATCATTTGATTGTGCTCTTTTTCTTTGCCTTCTTTCCCTTTCCATGCGTTCTTCATTGACTTCCCTTTCAATTATCAGTGCTTTGTTTACCACATCTGCATAAGTTGTCAATTCATATGGAACCACTTATTTTCGAATCTCAGTTCTCAGTCCCATCTCAAACTTGTGAACACGTTCTTGCTCACCATCCACTAATCTCGGAGCAAATTTTGCTAACTCTGTAAATTTTGCTTCATATTCGGTCACACTCATACCCTTTTGCTTCAAATAAATAAACTCTTGCTCTTTCTGGATCCTTATACTCCGAGGAAAATACTGATCATAGAATGCAATCCGAAATCTTTCCCAAGTAAGTATTTCGCCGTCTTGTTCATGCTTGCGCTGTAGACGCTGACACCAGTTGTATGCTTCTCCTTGTAGTAAATAAGCTGCATATCGAATCTTTTCTTCATCAAGACACTCTTGGACAGCGAAAGCCTTCTCCATCTCTATTATCCAGTTGTCAGCCTCCAAAGGTTCAGTAGTCCCCTTGAAAGCTGGAGGAGCAAGCTTTTTAAATTCTGAAATGCTGTTCCGTTGTACTGGTTGCTCTCCATGTTGTGGTGGTGGATGCTGATGTTGTTGTGTATCTCGTTGTATCTGTTGTTGTTCAAACATTTGCTGCTGCATTTGTTGTTGCGCTTGTACCATCCTGATTAGGGTCTGCATTAACTGAGCCATATCTGGTTCTTGACGTGCTCTCGAAGTACTCCCATTAGGATCTACGACTCCCTCCTCCTGAGGGGTGCCACTGGTCAGATGGGGAGTGCTACCATCCCGTGGTTGTGATATCCCTCTTGCAATTCTTTGAGTAGTTCTTGTCATTCTACGGGGAGGCATGGTAACCTTGTAGTAGTAAAACCTTATTAGAGTCATTTATCTATTTGTTAGGATGGGTTTATTATGGTGTTCATACTCTAACGTCCCAATATTCCTAATGTTTACCCACCTACACTCATACTATGTCAAATTCTATGTGTCATAATTTATCCACTTATGCTCTGATACCATATTAATTGTCACGCCCCCGACCCGAGATTGTGAATCGAGGATCGCGGCAACCGCCGCATACTCATGAAGAACTCTCTCCATAAGCATGCAAGGCATCTCATCACGATATCAAATGCATCGCAGCGGAATAAATTCAAATAATTATTTCAACTGTAATTCAAGTAATTAAATCAAATATCTTACATCCAATAAAATTTTTCTAAAACAATAAAAATAATAGATCTAAGTTCAATGAAGTTGACAATGCTAATCTCGCTTCTAAAAGCTCTGTCCCAATATTTCGTCCCACGCTCGAAATTAATTATCTGAATCTAAAAAATAGAAAGAAAGGTAATGAGCTAGACAGCCCAGTAAGTAACAAGCATCTCTACCAGATATTTCAAATATTATATAATTTTCAAGAATAATGCTGCAAATAAACATAAAAATATATTTCATACTGATTTAATGCAAATCCAATATTTTCAAATATTCACATATAATAAATCCGATTCGATTTCAAAACACTCGAAACTCAACAGCCTCGACTATGACCAACGTTTAACCCCCATTGGCGGGGTCCACAGAATACCAGCGCACAACCCCCACTGGCAGGGTCCACAAATACCAGCGCACAACCCCCACTGGCAGGGTCCAGAAATACCAGTGCACAACCCCCACTGGCAGGGTCCACAAATACCAGCGCACAACCCCCACTGGCAGGGTCCACAAAGTACCAACGTATAATCCCCATTGGCGGGGCCCACTGAAACATAGTTATGCTGAGAGCATAAATCCGATCTATATCAAAACACTTAGTACCACAATATATATTATAATCTTTCACTAAACATGTGCATAAATCGATATACCATAACATTTCAAAAGCACTTTTCTTTCAAAACATAATTTCATAAATCATGCATAATTTCAGAGAATAATTATTTATTTTCAGAATAAATATGGACTATCTTGAGAAGATGAATCATTACTTACCTTTCACGGAGCACTGAATGAACGGATCGACTAACTTCTAAGAGATTCTTTCGTGCCTATTATCCAAAATTATATTTTTACATTAATTTAATTCAAAATTAAATCTAATAAATCCCAAAATCAAAATCTCGCTTAAAATCAGACTCGTCTCTAAACTCGATCAGAATCATCAGATGAAGCCTTCCCCTACGCTAATCTTAGAAGGGTAACTTTAGAGAGAGAGGAATCCATCAAGAGAGAGAAATATTCTAGAGAGAGAAAATTCTAGAGAGAGAAAGTAGAGAGAGAAAGTCCAATTCTAGAGAGAGAAAATCAGAGTTCAGACTGAGACAAGAGAGAGAAGAGAGAGAAACTCTCTCTCTCATCAATTTCAATTTATTTATTTATTTATTTATTTATTTATTTACTTACTTATATATATATATATATATAAATATACATATATATATATTTATTTATTTTTATTAATATTATTATTATTTTCTTTTCTTTTCTTTTTCTTCTTTTTTTTTTTTTTTTTTTCTTCTTTTTCTTTCCTTTTCTTTTCTTTTTCTTCTTTTTTTTTTTTCTTTTTCTTCTTTTCTTTTCTTTTTCTTCTTTTTCTTTTTCTTTTTCTTCTTTTCTTTTCTTTTTTTTTTTTTTCTTCTTCTTCTTCTCGGTTCTTCCCGCACCGGAACAGGGGACCGGCGTCCCCTCGGCCTTGACCGGCCGTTCGGGCCACGGCCGCCGCGGCGGAGGCCGGCGGCCGACGGGGGTCACTCCCCCGATCACGGAGGAGACATGGCCGGCGATCAATTCCGATCGCCGGCGCTGGAAATTCAAGGAGAAGAAACCCAAAAACAGGGTCGCTTTCCCGACGGAAAAATCGGCGACTCTCGTCGCCGGCAGCCGCGCACAGGAGCATGGGAGGAAGGAGAAGAAAGAGGGGAGGAAGAGGAAGACTTACCTCAGCCTCCGGAGACCTCGTCGGCGGCAATCACGGCGAGAAATCAACCGGTGTCCGCGGCTTAATTTCGGGAAAATCGGAGGGAAGGAGAGGAAGAAGAGGCCGATGATCGGTCTCAAGGGGAAGGGGTCTTCTTATAGATCACCCTAGGACTCCGAGGGGTCCTAGGAGTCCTATTTTGCCCGGAAATCGCCGGAGAAGAAGACTCCTACCGGGAGTCTTCTTCCCGATTTCTCTGTTTTTTTTTTTTTTTTTTTAGTTTTGGGCTATCACATGATACCTCTCATGTTTTATTGCTTACCTTGTAGACTAGTTCTTCCTTTTTTTTCTTCCTAGTAAAAAAGCAAAAAAAAGGGAATGGCACTTTGTGGTCGTGGTCCAGCACAGGAGCGTCATGTTTTATTGCTTCACCTTTTAGACTAGTTCTTGCTTTTTTTTTTCCCTCCCAGTAAAAAGGTAAAAAAAAAAAAAAAAAAGTGAATGGCACTTTGTGGTCATGGTCCAGCGTTGGAGCGAAATGGTTGATGTCACATCTATCTCTAAAGATTTATTGCTTCACCTTCTAGACCTGCTCTTTTTTCTTTTTTTTTTTTCGAAAAAAAACAAAAGAATGATGTTCAATGTGGGTCATGGTCAGCTCTATTTTTATTTGTTTAAAAAAGATGAAAAAGAATGGCACTTAATGTGTGGTCATGGTCTAGCATCGGAGCTAAATGATAAATGTCTAATCCTACCTCTCATAATTTATTGTCTTACATTTTACACTAGCACTTTTTTTTTCTAGAAAAAAATAACAAAAAACGAATAGCACTCATTGTGTAGTCATGGTCTTGCACTAGAGCTAAATGGGAGATGGTTATTACTTCACCTTTTTGGCCCTCTTTTTTTTCAGAAAAAAGAGATGTGCGGTCATGGTTTAGCACTAGAGCTAAATGGTAGATACCACATAATACGTCGTATAATTTGTTGCTTCACCTTTTAGACTAGTCTTTTTTCTTTTATTAAAAAATAAAAAATAAAAGAATAACACTCAATGTATGGTCATGGTCAGCGACCGAAAGCTAAGTGGTAGGTGCCACATCCCACCTCTCATGATTAAGATTAGAATTGGATTGAGTTAGGTTAGATCATATCTCTATCTAAACTTAATCTGAAATAATTTTTTAGACTTTAGGCCAAATTTAAGCTATTTTTTTTAAAAAAAAATTCAGCCCATGCTCAGTCTATGCCTGAATGGGCCAGCTCGATTGGGCTATGCTCATTTAAATTCCTCTGCATGTACTAACTATAGTTCATCCTATAAAACTCACTAATCCCTAACGACTACATGATTATAGAAAAAGGAAATCCTATGTAGGAAATGGAACCAAGGAATCTCTATAGCAGAAGGCAAAGCAATAGAAGGGGAATTTAGAGAGAGGTGTGCACCAATTAAATATCAAGAGAGGATCTACATGACTAGCTAGTTGCTCTCCCTTTCTATCACGCACCAAATCTGGAACATAACACAGCCATGCTACCGAAGGATAGGACCCATGATAATACAAAGCCAATCCATCATAATCATTTAAAATCCATCAAATAAAAAGATTCAATTCCATTATTTATCAAATAATTAAATCAATATTGGTTCAAAGCATCTAAATCCAAAATCAAATACAAATCAATATCTCAAAATTCATAATTATTTACTATAAGTTCATGATCATCATATAACAAAACTTCATTTACAAAATTTTCAAGCTTGCATCGCAGATCTCCAAACCTGAATTTTTTTACCGATCCTAACCTTATTCCTTTGTATAAATAAAAAAAATAAAAAGAATATGAGCTACACTAGTCCAGTAAGTAAAACCTACACTTCCTTACCGGATTCAACATAAATTTTTCATGATAATATAATATTTAAAAATAATAGATAATATAAAATAAAATATTTTATAGAATATATAATAAAATAAGTCATAAATCAATCATGCAAGTATAAATTATGAACATTTCATAAACATGCTTCATAAATTATTCTTGTCATATGTCCATATCATATTTCTAAATTTTACTTATAGATATTCGTGCTATGGTCACTTTATATCCATGATAGGGCCAGTATTCTTAATCGACAAGTTCATATTTTGTATGTCAATTTTATACTCACTGACAGGGCCTGTGTTCTCATGGATGCTAGCTTTAGATGTCGACCTTTCCAAAGAAATTTGTTCATAGCTATCTAACAGCTTTTGAAATCTTTATATATATATTTTAAAATATACACATACATGATAGAAAAAATAATGAAATTTATACTTCAAAATCATGCTATTTTCATGAGATATATTTATAAAATTAATGCTAATAATAAATATATTTTTTCATACCACACATACTGATCTTTATTTTATGAAAAATATGATTTCATCAATAAAAGATTACATGCATGAAAACCATGAAAGTTTAAAAATAAATAAGGAGTGTAAGATCCATTTACCTCGATCACCCTAGATCTTTAGTCTTCTTTAAATAAATTAGATAATTCTATTTAAAATATTAAATCAAGATCAATTTTTATTTTATAAATTTAATAAAATTAAATAATAATAATAATAAGTGATTGATTGGATGTTCAGTTCGATAAACCATCTAGGTACTGAATCGATTCGAGGTCATAGGTCTCTAAAAAGAAAAAGGATGGCCTAATAGGAGATCCATTGATCTTTTTAGAGAGAGAAAAGAGGAGAGAAAAAATTTTTTTAGAGAGAAAAAATTTTAAAGAGAGAAAGTAGATTGAGAAAGTGGAGAGAGAAAGAGGGAGAAAAAGGAAAGAGAGGAGAGAGAGAATCCTCTCTCTACTTTTCTTTTCTTTTCTTTTCTTTTCTTTCTTTTCTTTCTTTCTTTCTTTTGTTTCTTTTTCTTTTTCCTTTTCTTTTCTTCTTCTTTCTTTTCTTTTCTTCTTCCCTTCCTGGCAGAACAGAGGATGGACTGAGGGGAGGGGCTCGATGGCTCAAGCTCCGACGAAGGGCAATGACATGGCCGGAGGTCCAGTGATAGATGAAGATGGCAGTGGAGCCGAGGACGGCCAGTGACGAGGTTCGATCGGTAGAGATCCGAAAATAATGAAAAGTAGGGGACCTGCCCCTTTTTCTCATATTTTTTGGTTGTTGGCCGGTCGTCGGCAGCCAAGACCTTTGGGGGAAGGAAGATAGGGGGATGGGGGCCTATCCTAAAGGTGAGATGCTGCAAACAGTGGCATCGATGGCCAGAAAGGAGAGGACAAGAGTTCGGCCAAACAGAGCACAACAAGGCCGCCCCCTTTTCATACATTTTCTCACGATTTCGATGGCCAACGAGGGTGTGCGAGCCACGAAAAGAAGGAGAAGAGGGAAAGGAAGAAAGAGAGGGCTTTACCTCAGCTTCAGTGGCATTTTTGGCATCGATTTTCGATGGGCAAAAGCAAAAAGATGCTGCAGCTTCAAAGGAAGAAAAGAGGGAGAAGGAAGAGGGGGACCATTGTGGATAACCGAGGGGGAGGAGAAAATTTATAAGAGTCTTCTCAAGATTTTTCAATGGCCCTGGGAGTCCTTTTACTGGTTGGACATGGGAAGAAGAAGACTTCCGCTGGGAGTCTTCATTCTCCTGTTTCTATTTTTTTTTGACAGGGTATTAGATTCTACCTCCTTAAAAAAAGTTTTATCCTCGAAATTTGGTATATCCTCCCTCTTTTATTAATAGAAATCTTCATACTATCTTGACTATACTCTTAAATCAGATTCCATAAATCCTAACTTCCTTTTAAAATGAGATTTTTTTTTTTAAATTTGAAAAACGTAAAGGAATGAGAACATTCATAACTAAATAGCATATGAGCATCTATGGAGTGACTAGAATGGTACCTATAACTACTTGATTGCTTGCACTAGCATCTTGTTGGGTCAAAGCGAACACCTGTGTATTTTTTTATTATTTTTGATATGCTAGTTTGGAAGTCTTTGAACTATCTTTTTCTTAATAGGACAATCTCACACCATATGTCCTATTCTATCGCATGAAAAGCATGCTCTCAACTTTTTAAAATAAGGTTCATAATGATTTTTACCATAATATTTGTAGATCATAGCTTCTTTATTATTCTCTGTAATATTAAAAAAAAAATTCTGTTGATCATTTAAATTTTTTATTGATCTCGATCTCTTTTTGTTACTTCTCTCCTGTTTTGATCTTTTGATCATGGATTTCACTTTCAAGGCTCGTTCTAACATATCTTTATAATCATTAAAAATATGAAAAGACAATCGAGATCGAATTTTATATTTTAATCATTGCTCAAATGTATTAGCTTTGCTCCTTTTGGACTCCATAAGCTGGTGGTAGAAGCGGCCTAACTCGTTAATTTATAGGCATATTCCAATATTGTCATGTCATCCTTTTGCTTTAAGGCCAGAAACTCATTCTCTTTTATCAATCTCATTGTCCCAAGAAAGTACTAATTGTAAAATATCTTTTTGAACTCCTTCCAAGTCAGTTGGTCATTATTATTCATATAGGCAGCTTTTATTACGGTCCATCAAAACTCAGCATTCCCTTTTAATTAACATAGGCACGGGTAATCTAACCTTCACATTCTCAGAGTACTGTAGGGTATCAAACATCTTCGCCATCTCTCGAATCCATATCTCTGCAGTCATAGGATCAGGTCCACCCTCAAATAATAGTAGATTAAACATTCTAAACCTCTCATAATATGACTTTAAAGATGGTGCAGATTGAGGAGCAGCTTGTGTCTGCTGTTGTTGCTGAATAAGTTGAGCTACCACTTGACGTACTCTAGCAATATCTGTCTGAGTGGCTGGTGCATAGGAGCATGCTCAATAGACTGATTGGCATCTCTCCTCATAATTCTTCTTGCTCTTTTTCTACTGGTAGGATTCATTGAAATTTCATTCTCTCTGTTGCTCATTGTCATTTAAAAATACTACTATTGATTAACTTCCTTAAATGAGCAACAAGAATTTTTTTAAAAAAATATTTATTTTTATTTAATTAAATATAATCTAGCTAAACGAGATCTATCTATCCATTTCTAGACTTTAAGTCTACCCATGATCAAATTATTACTTTGATACCATAAAATATCATGCTCCAAATTCGAAACATAACACGATCATGCTACCGAGGAATGGGACCCACGATAATTCGAAGCCAATCCATCGTAATCATCTAAAATCCATCAAATAAAAAGATTCAATTCTATTATTTATCAAATAATTAAATCAATACTGGTTCAGAGTATCTAAATCCAAAATCAAATATAAATTTATATTTTAAAATTCATAATTATTTACTATAAGTTCATGACCATCATATAATTAAACACCATCTGTAAAATTTTCAAGTTTGCATCGTAAATCTCCAAACTTGAATTTTCTTTATCGATCTTAACCTTATTCCTTTGTATAAACAAAAAAAAAACAAAAAGAATTATGAGCTATACTAGCCAGTAAGTAAACCTGTACTTTTTTATCAGATCCAGCATAAAGTTTTCATGATAATACAATATTTAAAAATAATAAATAATACAAAATAAAATATTTTATAGAATATATAATAAAACAAGTCATAAACCAATCATGCAAGCATAAATCATGAGTATTTCATAAATATATTTCGTAAATCATTCTTGTCATTTGTCTATGTCATGTCTCTAAATTTTGATCACAGATATTCATGCTATGGTGTTTTATACCTATGACAGGATCAGTATTTTTAATCAACAAGTTTATATTTTATATACCAACTTTACATCCGCTGGTAAGGCCTGTGTTCTTAAAGATACTAGCTCTAGATGTCGATCTTTCTGAAGAAATTTATTTATAGCTATCTGAGAGCCTTTAAAATATTTATATATATTTTTTAAAATATACATATATATAGATAAAAAAATAATAAAATTCATGCTTCATAATCATGCTATTTTTATGAGACATATTCATAAAATCAATGCTCATAATAAATATGCTTTTTCATGCTGGACATGCTGATCCTTATTTTATAAAAAATATGATTTCATCAATAAAAAATCACACACATGAAAACCATGAAAATTTAAAAATAAATAAGGAGCATGAGATCCACTTACCTCGATCATCCTAGATCTTTAGTCTTCCTTAGATAAATCAGATAATTCTATTTAAAATATTAAATCAAGATCAATTTTTATTTCATAAATTTAATAAAATTAAATAATAATAGAAAGTAATTGATTAGGTGCCCAGTCCGATAGATCACTTGGGTACTGAATCGAATCGGGATCATAGATCCCTGATAGGGGAAAGGATGGCCTAATAGGAGATTCATAGGTCTTTTTAAAGAGAAAAATTTTTTTAGAAAAAAATCGAGATAGAGAAAGTAGAGAGAGAGAAGGAAAGAGGGAGAAAGAGGGAAGAGAGGAGAAAGAAAATCCTCTTTTCTTTTTTTTTTCTTTTTTTTCTTTCTTTTTTCTTTTCTTCTTTGTCTTCTTTCTTTTCTTTTCTTCTTTTCCTTCCTGGCCGAACAGAGGACGGACTGAGGGGAGGGGGCTCGATGGCTCCAGCTCTGATGAAGGGCGATGGCATGGTCGGAGGCCGATGATAGGTGAAGGTCGCAGTGGAGCCAAGGATGGCCGGTGATAAGGTTCAGTTGGTAGAGATCTGAAAACAATGGAAAATAGGGGACCCACCCCTTTTCCTCAAGTTTTTCGATTGTCAGTCACCAGTGGCCAAAATCTCTAGAGGAAGGAAGATAGGGGGATGGGGGTCCTATCCTAAAGGTGAGACGCTGCAAACGGCGTCATCGGTGGCCAAAAAAAAGAGGACATGGGTTCGACCAAACATAGTACAATAGGGCCACCCCCTTTTCATGAGTTTTTTGATGATCCCGATGGCCAACGAGGGTGTGCGAGCCACAAGAAGAAGGGGAAGAGGGAGAGGAAGAAAGAGAGGGCTTTACCTCAGCTTCAATGGCATCTTTGGCATTGATTTTCTATGGGTAAAAGCAAAAAGGGGCTGTGGCTTCAAAGGAAGAAGAGAGGGAGAAGGAAGAAGAGAGGGAGAAGGAAGAGGGGGAAACACTGATGATCCTTGTGGATAACTGAGAGGGAGGAGAAAATTTTTAGGAGTCTTTCCAAGATTTTTTGATGGCCCTGGAAGTCCTTTTTCTGGTGGGACACGAAAAGAAGAAGACTCCCACTGAGAGTCTTCATTCTCTTGTTTCTCTCTTTTTTTTCACAAGGTATTACACTTTCTATATTTCAGACATCTTTGGCAGTTTATATTTTCATCCAGAGTTTGCTTCTTTAATCAGCACATATTATTGCCTTCTTTTGCATCAATTTAGACCCAAAAAAAATTACAAAAGTAAAAAGATATAGTGATCAAATAACATTTGGACATCGATGAATTATATTTTTAGATAATTAAACAAGGAGGTGACTTTGCAATAAATTTTTTGGGGAGAGAATCAAATCCAATCTAATGTATTAGATGATTCAGATCACACCTAACAGCTAAAACTGAATCACATCGAGCAAATAAAATTTTGGAAGTGGAAAACATAAGCTAGGGCTAAACTGTGAAAAAGAGAGGCCATGATACCTTTAGAGAACTATTAATGGAGGTGACCGACGACTGGCAATGATGATTGATGACCTGGAGTACCAATTGGCGAATGGGGATGAGGGACCACCAGGTTGGACCTTAGAGTGGCCGAATAGTGGTGGAGGTAGAGATAACTTTAGAACTCTAGAGAGAATGAGAGGAATGAAAAATTAGGAATTCTATGATTCCATCGGACACTTAAGTCCATCAAAATCGATTAAACTCGAAGTTTCTAAGTCTCTGACTAGCTAAGCTATGATCCTAATCAAGCCTTATATCCGACATTTTCGAGCTATTAAATAGGCCTGAATATAGGCCCGAGCTCGGGCTCAGCCAATACCGAGCCAAATGTATACTCGAGTCTGACCTGAAAGACAAACAAGTCCTATAATTGAACCCAAATCTAGCTTGAACTATATCAAATCTTGTTTGAAGTCTGACTTGAAGTGGGGCCAGCTTGAGCCCAATTCTCATCTTACTCATAATTTATTGCTTTATCTTTAGATTAGATTTTTTTAAAAAAAAAATGGCACATAGTCTAGCACTAGAGCCAAATAGTAGATGTCACATCTATGTCGCATGATTTATTGCTTCACCTTTCACATTAGCTATTTTTTTTATAGAGGAAAGTAAAAAGGGAATGGCACCGGATACTCATCGGTCTAGCATCAGAGCAAAATGGTAGATATCACATCCTACCTCTAATGATTTGTTGCTTCACCTTTTAGACCAATTTTTTTTTTAAGAATAAATAAAAAGATTTTATTAACCCGTGCCCTTAGGGCACTGGTTAAGAAATATTTAGCGGATATCTTGAGTATATTGTGTTTATGTTACTTTTGAGTTGATATTTTTTTTTTTGAAAAGTAAATTTGGTGATATTTATGAAAAAGAATATGCACTAATAATAGTTAGATAATGTACTTGTGATGGATATTTTTATTTTGTAAAGAAAATAAAGCTAACATTAATGAAAAATGAGACGTTGACTCATGTGATGGATATAATTCTCATTTTTGATATCTTAAATAAAAATTTTATTAATTTTTAAAAAATATTAAATTATAAAAATGATTATTTAATAGTTATAACATCATAATTAATAGCCTTGCTTGTTATCTTTCATACGGACCATACTTTGCCATGTGCATACTTTACCCAAGTAATTTATGTACTCCTACTTCGACAAAACTAACAGGATCCATGTGCTCTCCTGACTACTTATCGAGCTGGCCGTCCATTGTATTTACCAGTCCATGGATTCAAGATAAAAAAAAAAATTTATTGGGACATTTTACGTTATATATATAATAGTATATAGGAAAAATAGCTCTCATTTTAGGGCATATATGATTTATATTTGTTGGGACAATTGGATTTGCTCTCCGTGATTCTATATCCATTCCCGTATTCGAGATTAATCTTTGTTCTGTACCTATATAAGAAGAGCCAAGAGATCTCAAGAGGAAAGACTCTGGAAGGGAAGAAACTTTCAACCTTCAGCTCTCATGAGAGTCATCAAGCTGAAGTAGAGTCATCAAGCTGAAGCAGAGTCATCATAGTTAAACTTGAGTCATCATGGCCGACTGACCATCTTCATGTCATGACCGACAAACCGTCTTTATGGCCAACTGACCATCTTTGTGGCCAACTCACCATCTTCATATCATGGCCAACTGACCATCTTCATGATTGACTCATCATCTTCATGTCATGGCTGACTGACCATCTTCATGGTCGACTGATCATCTTCATATAATGGTCGACGGACCATCTTCATGGCCGACTGATTATCTTCATGGCCGACTCATCATCTTCATATCATAGCCGACTGACCATCTTCATGATCGACTCATCATCTTCATGTCATGGTTGACTGACCATCTTCATATCTGACTGACCATCTTCATGTTATGACTGACTGACCATCTTCATAGCGGACTGATCATCTTCATGTCATGACCGACTGACCATCTTCATGACTGACTGTCAGATGACCGATTGCCAAATATATAAACATGATACTATAATCATAGGTAATAACTACATGCCATGATTACTAGGGGGCATAAACTGTCTACTAACTCTATGATTTTGACCCAATAATCAGGATAATTATCCCTTAGTGCCATAAAAAGTGAGACCACATGCTCGACAGTTGCACCTGAATCACCTATAACAGAGAGGTAAATGAACAGCATTGGTAAGATAATTCTAGACTGATACTCTGCCATTCTAAATACTTATCTGCTATTAATTACTCTCCACTGACTCAAGCATCGAAGGGTCTCCATTGGATACAATTTCGATCAGTGTAGACTTCATTTTGCAGGTGCTCTTCACTGACAATAGGCACAACAGGAGATTGACTGCAATAGATTGGCATGTTAGGAAGGAGGAGAATACGAGCAATTATGGCAGAAAGCTAGTTATCATGGTGAAAATGAGAGCCCAAAATATTTCCACCGACTCTATTCAGTAATCTTTCTGCTAGAAAAATCCTCCACCTCCACCGACAGAGCCCAGTTCTTCGCATCCGATCATCACCATGGATGCTCAGCAATTTGCTGCTTCTTATAGCAAGTAAAGATGCTGATAGAGGCAATCCACATCTTCTAGCAATAGCAAATACAACTAACACTTGATGGTGGTGCAACCTCAACAGTGGTCTCGTTAGTAGGATGGGCCACACCACTCAGCCCATCACTCTCAATGCACCGATCGCCACCTATCCCCCACAAAAAAAAGCTGATAAGGAAAAATAATGATGTTCTTTTCCTTCCTTATCCTACAAAGTTCTACTCTTGGGTGTTTCCTCCTAGAGGATTTCTAGCATGTGAACAACTACGAGTGGAAGCTTCAAGAGCTAGATCGTCAAATTAAAAAGCTTCAAAATAACTAAACAATGAGACTTCGAGAGGTCGACATTTGGAAAGCTTCTCTAAACAATGAATCGATCCTGATCGACGATTTGAAAAGTTCTTCCAAATAATGACTACTTCTCTATAATAGAATGGAACACAATGTTCCTCTATGACGGAATGATTGTTCTTTAGACATGGAATGCCAACAATCAACGACTGTATTTTCAGTAAAGTTATCCTTATGATATAATATATTCGAACGACAAGTTCAATTTTTCAACATACTTTCAACTGAAATATGATACAATGAACTCTGGCTCAAGATGATTTGATGACAAATACAAGCTCCGGCTCAAGTCTTGAAGAGCCAAAGAAGAAAAATATCGATCTCCAGATAGAAATGAGTCCCAAGAGGACTATTATGCTAGCTCGACTCTGGTCAGGCAGAACATACCCACTCAACTACGGTCGGATGGAACAACATGTCGACTCGGCTCTAGTCGGATGGAATAATATACCGACTCGGCTCCGATCAGATGGAACAATGTCGACTCAGCTTCAGTCGGATGGAACAATATACTAACTCGACTCCAATTGGATGGAACAATGCCAACTCGATTATGGTCGAGTAGAACAACATGTTGACTCAACTTCGATCAGACAGAATAATATGCCGACTCGATTTCGATCAGGCGAAAGATGCCAACTCGACAACGGTCAGGTGGAACAACATGCTGACTTGGCTATGGTTAGGCAGACATACTAACTTGACTACAATCAAGCAGAACAACATGTCGATTCAGCTCCGATCGGGTGGAAGAATATTTCGACTCGACTACGATCGAGCAGAATATTTCGACTCGACTATGATCGAGAAGAACAACATGCCAACTTGACTCTGATCCGATGGAACAATATATTGACTCGACTCCAGTTGGATGAAACATGCCGACTCGACTACGATCGGATGGAGCAACATGTCGACTCGACTACGGTCGGGCAGAACAACATGCTGACTCAGCTCTGGTCGGGTGGAACAACATGCAGACTCGACTATAATCGGGCTGAATGGTCTGTCAACTTGACTACAATCGAACAGAACAACATACTGACTCGACTACGATCGGTCGGAGTAACATACTGACTTAGCTACGAACGGATGGAACAATATGCCAACTTGACTACGAGCGGATAAAATAATATGCCAACTCAACTTCGATCCATCAGAAAATATTCAATAAATATCTATGATGAATGATGATCATATTCAAAGAGACAACATTAAAAAAAAAAATTCTTTCACTATAAACTGAAGGCTAAAAAATCGGACTATGGTTCGATAACAAAAGAAAATTTTCTTTCATTATCAACCGAAAAGACCAAAAAATCGAGATTCAAAGTCATGGCAGAAGATATGTTGATTCCTATCCTCCAATGCATCAAGCCACCTTGGACTTAAAAGTAAGGGGCAACTGTTGGGATAATAAGATTTGCTCTCTCTGATTCTATGTCGGCTCCTATATTCGAGATCAGCCTTTGTTCCATACCTATATAAGAAGAGCTAAGAGATCCCAAGAGGGGAGGCTCTAGAAGAAAAAAAACTTTCAGAATTCAGATGAGAGTTATCTGGCTGAAGCAGAGTCATCATGGCTAAACTTGAGTCATTATGACCAACTGACTATTTTCATAGCTGACTGACCATCTTCATGGCCGACAGACCATCTTCATACCATGGCCGATAGACCATCTTCATGCCATGGCCGACTGACCATCTTCATTAGCTGTTCGATGGTTACACCTAAATTACTTATAAAAATGAGATAAATGAATAGCATTGGTAAGATAATTTCGGGCCGATACTTTATCATTCTAAATACTTGTTTGCTGTTCACCACTTTATACTGACTTAAGTATCAAGGATCTCCATCAGATATAGTTTCGATCATTGTGGACTTCATTTTGTAGGTGCTTTTCACCGGCAACAGATGCACTAAGAGATTGATTGAAACAATATTTATAATAATTTATTTATATAAATAATACTCATTTACTATTCACTTATATTTTTCATAAATAAAATATTAATTTTTAAAGTTCAATTTTTATATTATTTTTTTTCTAAAAATTATTGTGTGCTTAGAAATAATATTTTGTGTTTGAGAGAAAGTGAGGGAAAAGATAAAGTTGTTATTTTCCCATTATCTCATTCACCCTTTTTTTTTTTGGTTGACGTGTCCCTTGTCAGCCATCATCATTGCTTGCTAGATCATTTTTGTTTCTCCTTCTTTATTTGGAGATTGAGGAAGGGAGTCTTGTTGTAGGAAAAGACAAGGGACCTAGAAATCAAGATTCTTTTTTTTTATTATTTGTAAAATTTTTGAAAGGCTGGATATCTTAAAAAATAATGCTGCTCAAGACCGAGCCTTTGACACCTCACTTCCACACAAAAAGGTGGAAGCACGGAACTCATGCTCAGTTTACAAATAGATTCCATTCACCATGGCTAGAACATGCACGGTAAGCCCAAATGTGCCAATACTACAGTACCCTGTCCATATAGCTATCAGTCAGCTCTATTTTGATACTATTTACAATAATTTAAAATTTTATAACTTAAAAACATTAGTGCTGTGACCAAAAAAAATAAAGAGGTAAAGTACTGTGACCAAACAATTCATGAATATCAAGTGAAATATTAGATTGAATGGCCATTCCTTTCAGTTAACCTAGAGCCTCTAGAGTTTGTCTCAAAGCCATTAATCACGATTAGGTATTCTTACTTGGAATTCAATTTTGATCACCTAATTTCTTTCCCTACCTATGGATATAAAAGATGAACATAATTAATAAATAAAATGTCTAACTACACTATTATGCTGGGTTATGTCACAATTTACTTTAGGGTCACATTAGTATCTTCCATAACTTAGCATATATAGAAGGCTAGTAATTAGATGGTATTTTTGGTTTAGCGTCTAGAGTAACTACCTCTCATTGATCTTCAACATAGCAAGAGAAATACTTTTAAAAATGGGTATGGCCATTATCTTCATGGCATAATGAACCCTTATAATACTAAATATCATGTTGTAATGATTATTTGCTCCATTATTATATATATAACATAACCCCAGCATGAGAAATATGTTTATTTACTGAATATCAAATAGGCACCATAGACTTCACGATAGCTTGGGAGGGAGACCAGAAATGTGTTGGGGTTTTAGTACTTGGGTTCCTAGCCATGTTCAGGTGTAGCTTCTTTAGCTAGAGATGAGCTGGAAGTTCGAGATTTGACAGCCTCTATCCAAACTCACTATGATGATCCCGGAGCAAAGCGCCTCCATGAAGCTTCCCCTGATTTCTCAGTCCATTGGGAGGTATGTAGAGGAGCAAGCTGGTCTTCCTCAGGTGTCCATCTTGGAGAGGCTAAGTGAAAAGGGTAAGATCTCCCGTATTGATGCTAAAACTAATTAATAAACCTTTAGAAGAGTTAAGTGCAACTTGAAGAGGTTTTGAGCTGATGGAAAATATATGCTTGATTTGTGCCTAATTAACATCCATGAAATCAAGTGCAACAAATCATAGATTTGCCAATAGATTTCTATCTCTTTACTGATTCTTACATGGTACATTCGAATATTACACCTCTTGAATGGTGGCTAAAGATAGACTATATGGTGGTTTACAGACATCTAGAGTCAATTGCTCTATGGAAAAACTTTTAGTCAAGAGTTCGTGGAAAAGCTCACGATAGCTTTTCTATGAAAAAGAGGTTCTATACAAATCATGACGAGTATATTTTTTCCATATAGACTTGGAGTTGCTAGTCTTTACATTCTGTCAGTGCATGTGGAAAGATTAAAAATTTTATTTAGAAGTCAAGTATGATGAAGTCTCTACCACAAAACTTTCTAATCATTAATAAGTAGATTCTAGATCTTACAAGAAATTGTTCCTTCACTGATTCTCACATGGTACATTCAAATATTACTCCTCTTGAATGGTAGCTAAAGATAGATTATATGATGGTTTATAGACATCTAAAGTCAATTGCTCTGTGGAAAATCTTTTGGTCAAGAGTTAGTGGGAAAGCTCTTGATAGCTTTCCTACGAAAGAGAAGTCCTATACAAATCATGACAATTACTTTTCTTCCATATAGACTTGGACTTGCTGGTCTATACATTTTGTCGGTGCATGTGGAAAGATTAAAGTTATGAAGTTTCTACCACAAAACCTTCTAATCCTCAATAAGTAGATTCCAAATCTCACAAGAAATTGTTCCCCACATTTTTCTATTTTTGCTTTTCTCCTTTAACTTTTGTGAGTTGCTCACTTGTCTTTGATTTCTTTTTTTTTTTTTTTAGTTGATATCCATTCTCTATATCACTCTTCACTCGCTTTCAATTTTAATAATTATTCTCGGTCTAGAGTCCACACCCATCTCCTTTCCCCAAAAAAAAAGTTTGAGCATTGAAGAATTGAACACGATGTTTTAGGAAGCTATGCAGTCTACCTACTAGTTCATTGACTTCAATATAGATTCAGATTTCCATACTTCTGTGCTTTTATATGAATTATGCAAGGACAAAATGAGAAGCAAATGTGTATTTGACCTCTCTTCACCACCTACATGGGGAAGAGGAAGAGACTGCTGCCTCTAGGAGGGAGTAACTTGCAACAATAGAACACATCAAGTGATGAAACTCATGTTATCAAGCTAAGCATAATATATGTCATGCTCGGAATCCAGCATTTGGGTTGGCCATATGACACAGCTGCACAATCCCTAGAGCAATACCCTACAGATCATATAAGGCCTAAATAAATATAAACTCAGATATTTTTAAATAATTAGATAAATATCAAACATGTCAACCGAGTCGCTCGTCCAAATCAAATAGTAAACTTGTTCAAATATAATCATTCAAATGTTCACTGGTATCAAAAAATTTGAACTAGCTAAATTACTAAAAGCTCTAATACTTAACTTCTCTTGCCCAACCCATCCAAACTAAGCATCCTATGTTTCTGAAAAAAATAATAAAGGAATATGAGCTTCTTCAGCATAGTAAGAATCACTGTACATCTATATTAGAACAATGGATGAAGTGAAAAATATATAAATATCAATACAATATTATGAAAACTCATAATATATATATATATATATAAAATAACTCAAATACTGGCATAAAAATGCATTGAATACATAATAAATCATCATATACCATCAAGTGAGATCTTTATTCAACATTAATCTATATGATCTTCATGTCTAATTCATCTTTTCACAACTTTAGTTTGATAACCTTCATCTTTTTTGATTTTAGACTAACCAAGACTATGTCTCAGTCTCTATCTGATCAAATTTTTACTCATAAGCCTATCAAAGCTGTCCCAAATATGAGCTCCTGACTGGTTGTCCTACACATAAAAGCCCATGAGGGCTATCCCAAGTACAAGCTCCTAGCGAACTATCCTAGGCATAAGCTCCTGACTAGTTGATCTAAGTATAAGCCCATAAAGACTATTCTAGGCATAAGCTTCTAACAAGCTATTTCATAATGAGGCTCGTCCAAACCATATATTCTTCATCCTTTTATTTCACATTAATTTCATGATGTTTTCATCAAATAATTTTAAATTTTCAATATGATCAAAAAAAGGTCATATCCATATAACTGCAATATCAACCACTAATACATATGTATAATCAATAAATGATACAAATCATATCGAAAAATCATTCAAGGAACAATTATATCTCAACCCTGGTAAATCCATCAATACAAGCAAATCCAACAGTAAAATGGTAAATATCTATATTTAGTAATCATGTACAGGGATTCTTACCTCAATTAGTGATAATTTAGACTCGTTGTTTTATGCTCCAGATGTCAAAAGCCTACTCGATGCCCTCTTGTTGGATGGACTGTTCTCCTATATATATTGAATCAATATTATAAAATAAATCAAATTAATCAAATCAATTTTCTAAAATCTTCTATTGAGGTTTATCGGGATCCTCACCCTTGTCTCCAATATTTTTTCTTCCAAATTTTTCTAAACAATCTAAAATAAATAAATAAATAAATAAATAAATTTAATTTATTAATTATTTGAGAAGAGAGAGAAGAAGCTTCTTCTTCTCTTCTCCTCATCAAAAATAGGGGCCTCCATCCCCTCCTTCTCCTCTCCCCCTACATGTAGCCAAGGAGGGCCGATGCTAGCCACCATGGTGGTTCCTGATGGTTGTGAACACATAGCCCCGACAACAGACCTAATGGCAGCTGTTGCCGATGGCATGCGGGAAAAAATAAAATAAAATAGGGATGCCCCTATTTAGTTCAAATCTGGTGGCTTGCTGTCGCTCGTCGCAATAAAAAGACAACCAAGAAAAGAAGGGGAGGGAAGGAGCTTACCTTGCTCTGACGGTCGAAAAGAACTCTGACAACCCTCTTTTTCTATCCAAAAACTCATGAAAAATCCTTGAAGATGTTTTAGTGAGTTCCCAAAATCTTTGATGAAGATTTAAAAGAGGATAGGGCTTTTTATAGGGGATTTTTCTGACCTAATCGGGACTCCATCCAGATCTCATCGAAGATTAGAGGGAAGAAGACTCTGATTAGGAGTCTTCTTCCTTCCCTCTCCTATGCACTATGCATGACCCAAAGTTTTGGGCCGATCCAAAATGCTCTAAGAGCTGAGTCGTTACATTCTCTCCTCCTAAAAAAAAAAATTCATCCTTAAAATTAGCATACCTGACTTTTGAAGAGCTGTGGATACTTGACTTTTATCTCCACTTCAAGTTCCTACATAGCCTCCCTTTCACTATGGTTGCTCCATTTCATCTTCACATAAGGGATAGTTTAATATCACAACACTTGATCCTTTCTATTAACAATCTGCACTGAATATTCTTCATAAGTCAGATCCTTCTAAAGATGGAAGGGCTCATAATTCACCATGACCAGGATCTAGAATATACTTCCTTAATATTGACACATGAAACACATTATGCACACCAAATAAAACCGACGGTACTGCCAATCGATATACAACCTCTTTGATTCTATCTAAAATTGCAAAAAGATCAACATATCTTGGACTCAATTTACTACGAACTCCAAAATCCATTACATCTTTAGTGAGAGAAACTCTCAGAAAAATATGATCACCTATTTGATGCTCCAGCTCCCTTTTTCTATTATCAGCATAACTCTTATGTCTGCTCTAAGCTGTACGAAGCCATTCCTGGATCATGTATACTTTATCCATAGTTTGTTGTACTATTTTTAATCCCAATAATTTTTTTTCTCCAACATCATTCCAATAAATAGGAGACCTACACTTTCTTCCATATAATACCTCGAAAGGAGCCATCTAGATGCTTGGTTGATAACTATTATTATAAGCAGATTCAACCAATGATAAATGATTATCCCATGCACCGCCTAGGTCCATGACACAAGCCCTTAGCATATCTTCTAAAATTTGGATGGTCCATTCTGATTGTCCATTATTGGGGATGAAATACGGTATTGAAGTTTAACTTGGTGCCAAAAGCTTTGTGAAGACTCTTCCAAAATTGTGAAACAAATCTGCTATCTTGATTAGACAAATAGTAATTGGTCCCCCATGTAATCTCACTATTTGGTCTATATATAAAACTGCCAATCTTTTTAAAGAAAGTCAAACTCAAAAGAGTAAGAAATGAGCTGATTTTGTGAATCACAAAATCCATAGTAATACACTCCCATTTCCATTAAGGGATAAGAAGAAATTGTAATAGTTCTGCTAGTCTTTGATGTTGGGCTTTTACTTGTTGACATACCAAATATTGAACCGCAAATTGTGTAATATCCTTTTTCATGCCAGACTACCAAAAGTTTCCTTCAAATCTTAGTATATTTTAGCGGCTCCTGGTGTTTGGTGTAAGTCGAATAGTGAGCCTCCTCCAAGATCTTGTTCCGTAATTCAGGAGCCTTGGGAACACATAGCTTATTATCAAATCTCACGAAACCATCCTTATGCATCCAGAAATCAGATTATAAATCGGATTTCACTATTTCTCTAATCTCCTATAGCTCTGAATCCTCTTTTTGAGCGGACTTAATGCTCTCCATTAAGGTAGGCTATATTATAAGATTTGCAAGTTGAACTGAAGGATCATATAGTCGTATTTTAATTCTTGATCTCTTTAGATCTAACGTAATATGCTTTTGTAAAGTAATCAAAGCTGCTAATACACTAAAAAATTTTTTTCTTAAAGCATCAGCTACAACATTCACTTTTTTTGGATGATAACTTATTGTCAAGTCATAGTCCTTTAGTAGCTCTAACCATCTTCTTTGCCTCGAGTTTAACTCGTTCTGAGTAAAGATATACTTTAAACTTTTGTGATCTGTGAAAATCTTGCAATGCTCTCTATATAAATAATGCCTCCATATTTTTCGAGCAAAAACCACAGTTGCTAACTTTAAATCATGTGTAGGGTAATTCCGCTCGTTGGACTTTATTTGCCAAGAGGCATAAGCTATCACTTTTTCATTTTGCATCAGAACACAATCAAGAACCTTACGAAATGCATCACTATAGATAGTAAAACCTCTTGTTTTAGATGGAATATTTAATACTGGGGCGGTTATTAAGCATATTTTCAATGCCTGAAAACTTTACTCACATTCATCTGGCCATTCAAACTTTAGTCATTTCTTGGTTAAGCATGATAGGGGCATAGCAATACAAGAGAAATCTTCCACAAACCTTCGGTAAAGCTAGCCATCCCCAAGAAACTATGTACTTCTGATACAATAGAAGGTTGGCTCCATTCAACTACTGCTCCACTTTCTTTGGATCAATTGATACACCATCCTTAGAGATGACACACCCAAGAAAGGCAAATCTATCCAACCAACACTCATACTTTATAGTTTTGCATATAATTTTTAAGAGTTTGCAATACTATCCTTAGATATTCTTCATGCTCTTGTAGGCTCTTTGAGTAAATCAAGATATCATCAATAAATACAACTACAAATTGATCTAAATATGGTGTGAACACTCGGTTCATGAGATCCATGAAGGCTGCAAGTGCATTAGTCAGACCAAAGAGCATGACTAAAAACTCATAATTTTCATATCTAGTTTAGAAAGCCATTTTTGATATATCCTCGAGCTTTATCTTCAATTGGTGGTATCTGGAATAGAGATCAATTTTTGAGAAGACCTATGCCCCTTGCAATTGATCAAACAAATCATCGATTCTTGATAAAGGATATTTATTTCATACTGTAACTTTATTTAATTCTTGATAGTCTATACAAAATCGAAGACTACCAACTTTTTTTTTCATAAATAGTATCTAAGTACCCCAAGATGATACACTAAGTCTAATAAATCCTTTGTCCAACAGCTCTTGTAATTGCTTTTTTAATTCCATCAGTTGTGCTGGAGCCATCCAATAAGGAGTTTTAGAAATTGAGCTAGTGCCAAGAATCAAATCAATAGAAAACTCAATCTCTCTATCAGAAGGTAACCCGAGTAGATCATCTAAAAAAAATCAAAAAATTTCTCAGAATAGAGATATCCTCTAACTTGAGCTTTTTATTATGAGTGCCTAATACAATGGCTAGAAATCCTTCACATCTTTTTCTAAAGAGTCTCTTAGTATGAATAGCTGAGATAAACTTTTGGTAGAAGAAGAGTTTATTACTCACAAAACTAAACTTTGACTGATCCGAGATTTGAAACCTTACTATCTTTTCAAAACAATCGATTGTAGCATGATATGCCACTAACTAATCCATCCTCAAGATCAAATCAAAGTCTTTCATCTTTAAGACTAATAAGTCTGCTTTCATCTCTCTATCCTCAGTACTCAAAATATAATTTTTGCAAACTAAGTTAACCAAAATCACATCCCTACTTGGCGTGGAGACACAGAGGTCATTTTCTAAAGATATAGGAGACAACTTATTATTTCTCTTAATAAAATCAGTTGATATAAAGGAGTGGATAGTACTAGAATCAAACAGAGCATAAGAATTATTGGATGATATTTTAATCATACCTGTCATATAATTACATGCTACACATTCATCATCCATGGCTATATGTCTATATATTGAAGTATATAACTCATAATATTCCATGGCATGTATACTAAAAAGAATTAGGGGTCAGTTCAATACTATCACCACTGAGTTAGAGAAATTAGCGTCCTATTGCATAAGTGTGTAGACTCGTCCTTGGATCCTAAGCTATTGATGTCCCCCATCATGTTGTTGTCCATCTTGAGGTGTCTGATTTGTAAGGATATTTTAAAAATATTGAGGCATCTACTGTCTCTGAGATTCTTTCCCACTACGACATATAATTGCCTTATGGCCATCCTATCCATATTTATAACACTATCCTCCAAGCCATGTACAATTCCATTTAAGATGGGGTCCTCCACAACTATAACATTTAATGCTCCTTTGAGGTTGTGCTTTACCTTCAATGGTAGCTTGGTTTGGTTGCAGGATCTTTGGTTTGAAGATTTCACTACTTTGATCTTGAGAATCATTTGTTCAGCTTTTTTTCTTCATACTTTTCCCTCTTGCTGCTTAAGCATCATTAAGTCCTTTTTCTATTATTAGAGATTTGTTAACAACTTCTTTATAATGGGCAGCTCAAACATAGTCACTAGTTGCTGGATTCAATCTTTTAATCTATTCTCAAATTTTTTGGCTCGAACACCTTCCTCAGCTATTAGTGCAGGGGCATATTTGGATAGTTCTTTAAATTTGACCGTATATTAAGCAACTGTCATGTCCCTGCTTCAGCCAATCAAACTCTCGAACCTTTTGAAGTCAGACACTTTGAGAAAAATATCTCTCATAAAATTTTTTTTTAAATTTTTCTTTAGTAAAAGGTGCATCACTCGGCCCCATCTTTTAGATCTCCATCTTCCATCAATCAACTACCTCACCTTGTAACATGAAAGTGGCAAAAGTGACCTTCTCATTAGCAGGACATCTCAGAACATGGAAATCTTTTTCTATTGCTTTCGATCAACATTCAACTTCCATAGGATCTGAGGTTCCTGTGAATACTAGTTGTGCATATTTCTTAAAATCTCTCAAATTGCTTTGATACTCTTGTTGGTTTCCAGCTCCTATTGCTACTGAGACTACCGCTCCTGAAATAGTTGTTGCATGATCTATTGTTATTGTCCTTGCTGCATCTCCAATATCTTTCTCATATCTCCCCTCGCAGTAGCTTATTGTTGAACCAATACTTACATTAATTGGGATGCAGTAACTTCTTCTCTAGATTGAATTTCAGATTCACTTGGAGTTTCTATCTCGAGAGTGACTTCAGCAAGCTCGTTAAGATGTTCTTGTTGCGGTGCATCATTAACCAATGAGGGTGGGGCATCTTCTTGCTGCATAGAAGGATCCTAAATATTAGAGCCATCAACAAATCAAGTAGGTCTCTAATTACGCCCACGATCAGTTTCTCACGTAATATCAACCTACATAGATTCTTATTAGTATCATAATTTACTTTAGTCAAAAATTTATTTATATGCATGTCAAGAATGTGCCTCACATCAGTTTACTCCAATCTAAAGGTCTACCTATATACACTCTCTCTGAAGTGAATCCTAGGATTCCTAAAATCTAGGCTCTGATACTACTTTGTCACACCCCGAACCCAATACCTAAGTTGGCCATGTGACACGATTGCACAATCTCTAGAGTAGTGCCCTAAAGATCATGTAAGGCCTAAATAAATATAAACTTACATATTTTTAAATAACCAAATAAATACTAAACATGCCAACCGAGTCACTCCTCCAAATCAAATAGTAAACTTGTTCAAATACAATTATTCAAATATTCATTGGTATCAAAAAATTTAAACTAGCTAAATTACTAAAAGCTCCAATACTTGACTTCTCTTGCCTAACTCTATCCGAACTAAGCATCCTGTGGTTCTGAAAAAAGATAACAAAAGAAGATGAGCTTCTTTAGCTCAGTAAGAATTACTGTAAATCCATATCAAAATAATGGATGAAGTGAAAAATATAGACATATCACTACAATATCTTGAAAGCTCATAATATATATTAAAATAGCTTGAATACTAGCATAAACACGCATTGAATATATAATAGATCATCATATACTATCAAGTGAGGACTTTATTCAACATTAGTCTATATGATCTTAATATCCGATTCATCTTTTCACAACTTCAATTTGATAACCTTCATCTTTTTTGGCTTTGGACTAATCAAGACTATGCTTCAATCTCTATCCAATCAAATTTTTACTTATAAGTCCATCAAGATTGTCCGAGGTATGAGCTCCTATCTGGCTATCCCATGTATGAAAGTTCATGAGAGCTGTCTCAGATATAAGCTTCTGGTAGGCTATCCCAAGCATGAGCTCTTGACCGACTGATCTAAGTATAAGCCCGTAAAGGCTATCTCAAGCATAAGCTCCTGATAAACTATTCCATGACGAGACTAATCCGAACCATATATTTTTTATCCTTTTATTTTACATTAATAGCTCCTGACAAACTATTCTATGATGAGGCTAATCCAAACCATATATTTTTTATCCTTTTATTTCATATTAATTTCATGTTGTTTTCACCAAACAATTTTAAATTCTCAATATGATCAGAGAAAGAATGTCATATCCATATAACTATAATATCAACCACTGATACATATGCATAATCAATAAATGATGTAAATCATACCAAAAAATTATTTAAGGAATGATTATATCTAAACCCTCGTAAATCCATCAATACAAGCAAATCCAATGGTAAAATGGTATATATCTATATTTAGTAATCATGTATAGGGATTCTTACCTCAAGTAGTGATAAATTAGACAAGCTGCCTATGCTCTGGATGTCAAAAGCTACTCGATGCCCTCCTATTTGATGGACTGTTCTCCTATATATATATATATTAAATCAATGTTATAAAATAAATCAAATATATCAAATTAATTTTTTAAAATCTTCTATTGGGGTTTATCGGGATCTTCACCCATGTCTCCAACATTTTTCCTTCCCAAATTTCTCTAAACCATCTAAAGGAAAAATATAAATTGATTAATTAATTATCTAATTTAATTTATTAATTATTTAAGAAGTGAGAGAAGAAGCTTCTTCTTCTCTTTTCCTCATCCAAAATGGCGGATGTGATCCCCTTCTTCTCCTCTCCCCCCACATGCAACCAAGGAGGACCGACATCGGTTACCCGTGGTGGTTCCCAACATTAGTGAATACACAACCCCGACGACAGCCTCAATGGTAGCTGCTGCCGGTAGCATGTGAGGAAAAACAAAATAAAATAGGGATGGCCCTATTTGGTTCAAATCCGATGGCTTGCCGTCACTCGTTCGAGGATGGAAAGACAATCAGGAAAAAAAGAAAGGGGAGGGAAAGAGCTTATCTGGCTCCAGTGGCCAAAAAGAACTCCGATGACCCTTTCTCCCCATTCAAGAACTCGTAGAAAATCCTTGAAGATGTTTCGGTGAGTTCCCAAAATCCTTAATGAAGGCCTAAGAGAAGAGAGGGCTTTCTATAGGGGGTTTTCCTAACCTAATGGGGACTCCGCCCCGATCTCGTTGGAGATTAGAGGGAAGAAGACTTCAATTAGGAGTCTTCTTCCTTCCCTCTCTCATGCACTATGCACGACCCAAACTTCTGGGCTGGTCCAAAATGCTCTAAGGGCTGGGTCATTACAATATGATGAATTGGTGAATTGGCAATTGAATTTCAGCATTTTTTCCTTCTTTCACGAGCTCCAACTGCTTAACTTGTTCGACAATCATATTGGAGGATTGCAATCACAAATAGGTTAACCTCTTGCTCATCTACTTTGTTTCTATAATTTCAATCAATTCATGTTTTCTATCATTTTGTCATAAATATGTTTGATTTAGATTCACTTTCTTTGGGAACTTATTTGACAAACATATCAGAATTGAGAAAGTTAGAAATCCTTGATCTCAATAATAATTGGCTCAATGGAGGTATTCTATTATATCTTAAGAGCCTATCTTCCCTCCGTGCCTTATATCTATGAGACAACATGCTAAATGGCACACTTGGTATAGAAGGTAATAACTTGCAGAGTCATGTACAACTATTTCTCTATCATAAGACCATTAACACACTGAATATAATGGTTTGTATATTTTCTTAATTTATATTAGTCTATCCCTCATCTAATTTGCTTTTCTAATTTTGTCAGTCTTTTCATATTTTCTATCCTCTTGCTATAAATATTTTTTTAATTTAGACTCACCTTTCTTTGGAAACTTTGTATTTAACAGATATATCAGGATTCAAAAAGATAGAAATCCTTGATCTCAACTATATCCAGCTCACTGAACCATTCCATTATCTTTTAAAAATCAATCTTTACTTAGGATTCTATATTTGCAATGCAACTATCTAAATGGCACACTTGATGCGCAAGGTAATAACTTAAAGATTCTTGTGTAATTATTTCTCTATTACAAGACTATTAATACATTGAGTATGATATGTTATATATTGTCTTCTTGGTTTATGTCAGCCTCTCTTTTATCCAATATGCTTCTCTAATTTTTCAGTCTATTCATATTTTCCATCTTCTTACTATAAATAGTTTTGATTTGGATTCACTTTCTTTGGGAACTATGTATTTGACAGACATATCAGGATTCAAAAAATTAAAAATCTTTAATCTCAAGTATAACAGGATTATAATTAGGACTACTCTGTTATCATTTAAAAATCTATCTTCACTTTGTGCCCTATATTTAGGAACAACATGCTAAATGGTCCACTTGATGTGCAAGATAATAATTTAAAGGCTCTTATTTAATTATTTCTCTATTAGAGACCATTAACACATCGAGTATATATATTGTCTTCTTGGTTTATGTAAGCTTCTCCTTCATCCAACTTATTTCTCCAATTTTTTTAGTCTATTCATATATATGTTCCATCATCTTATCGTAAATATTTTTCATTAGGTTCACTTTTTTTTTGGAAATTTTATTTTTGATAAACATATCAGGATTCAAAAAAGTTGAAAATCATTGATCTCAGCTATAATAGGCTCATTGGAACACAAGTTTGTATTATTGAGATTTGAGAATATTGGGTCCGTATCATTATGGATTCAGATCTATTCAAATCCAATAAGTATTGTAAATTCCATTACAAGCACTATGATTAGCATATAGTCAGCCCAAATGTGTCAGTACTGTAGTTATGCACATGTCAGCTCGAGTAGAAGTTTTGTACGTGTACTCAAGGCAGATCAATTGGTTTTTTCAGCAGCCAACAATTTGGCAAGTACAAAATATCCATCATGGGCTTTAATTGATCCAACAACTAAATTTAACATTACCCTTAAAGTCATTAGTTACTCTAAGTTGATCATGAGTCAGTTTTGGAATCCTGAAAAACCAAGAGACCATGTCAAAGGCACCTTATTCTTTGGCTGAAAACCTTATTAAAAGTCTGAAGAGGTCAAATTCAAAGTATGCACAGAGAGTAAAAAACAAGTTAGCTTGAGCTTCGGCTACGTCATTGAAAAGTCTCAACCATAATTTCTTGAAACACATCATAACACCACACAGGGCCAAGAAGAAGCTGCACGATGGTGACTACTTTGGCTCATAAAAATTCTAACTGGAAGCTTCTGGTTGCATGTGAATTATTGCCATACGACCAACTTTATTCAGTCACAACCACCATACTTATCGTAGAAAAACTTCCATCATTCTAGATAAAGGTCAAATTTATGCCGGTGTTTGATCGCAGATGAATGCTTACATGGTGGCCTTCCAAACAATCTCGTGATAATTTTTTCTATATGGTTTTTTCTTAGAGTTTAAGAGATTTCAAACCTAAAATAGTATTAAAGAAAAAAAAAAGAGAGAGAGACATAGAATTCAATGATGAAACAATTCATGAATATGAAATGAAATGTTAGATTCAAATGGTCATTGCTTTCAGCTAACCGAGAGCCTCTAGAGTTTGTCTCAAAGCCATAAATCATGATTAAATTCCTTCTCAGAATCCAATTTTAGTCACCTTAGTTTCTCTTTACCTATGGATTTAAAAAAAGAAGATAATAAATAAATAAGATGTCTAACTAACACTACTATAGTTGGGTGATGTGACAATTTACTTTAGGGTCACATCAGTATCTTCAATAACTTAGCATAGAAGACTAGTAATTAGATAGCATTTCTGGTTTATGGTCTAGAGGTACTGCCTTGAGTTGGTCCTCAATGCAGAATGAGAATTGCTTTTTAAAATAGGGATGGCTGTTATAACTTTGTTAGTTTCTTACTGTATTCCACTATAACACTGTTATAATGACTATAATTATTATTTAAATATTAAAATTATGGAATGTTACTATTTGAGGCAAATAACCATTATGACGATCTTACACTAGTCAATAACTATTAAGGTGAGGGTCCTTTCTAATGCTATAATGTGTTACTTTTGGGATTAATATTGGCATGCATCATTGCTTGTTAGATTTTTTTTTTTCTTTTGTCTATTTTTGAGATAGGGGAGAGAAGTCTTACTATTGGAGAAGAGAAGGTACCTAAAATTCTAGGATTTTTTTCATAAAGATTTCTGAAATAATATCCTAACAAATAATACTACACAAGTCTAAATCATTTTGACCTCTCCCTTCCAAACAAGAGGGTGCAACCACTGAGTTCAAGCTCAAATCACTTGCTAGATGTTTTAAAGTGATTAGATTGATTGCCACAATTCATGCATGACATTCTGATATGATAGTGTCATAGGTTATGGCAACTGATATTAAGCTCATGCACACTCATGCCCACATGAGTTAAGTAATTGGTTAATGTTGGATGGGTCAAAGCAAGGAGCCATCAATTTTAGGTCATTTGTTAATTTGGGGTTGGGTTGGGTCAAAACATGGAAGATGCTCATGTGATCTTCGTTGATCATCATATCTATAATTTGACCCAAGCTGGACTAATGTTTCATAAAAATCAGCTGTTAATCAATGTTGAGATTTGTTAGGTCGGACAGGTTGGAGAGCAATGCAACCAAGGTTAGGCCATACAATAATTAGATTCCATTGAATTAAAATAAGGAAGATCTGAGTGAAATTCCAAACAATCATGAAGCCTAGAAATTGGCCCATCCTAACCCAATACTTCATACAAGTTGTTCAAGGCTCAATCCATTTGCAGCAACAATGTTGATTTCCAGTCACAATAATCCATTGTCATTCGGCTTCATGCTCTATAATCTCCTGTTATTTCGCCAACATTCTTATATATAAACTCTCATGTGCGTTACGCAGAGATCTTTAATCTACTCCCAGAATTCCTTAGTGACTATCCATCCATGAGCCTTGTCTAAATTTCTGTGCAAATAAAAAAGATTACGTATATTGAAATGAGAAAGCTGTGAATCAGCCAAGACCCAAATAAACCTTATCGCAAGGCTCACTATGGACCAAGTATTGTTGCTTCTCTAATTAACAACAAATGTATGTTTCAC
This sequence comes from Elaeis guineensis, assembly GCF_000442705.2. Classification (NCBI taxonomy): domain Eukaryota; kingdom Viridiplantae; phylum Streptophyta; class Magnoliopsida; order Arecales; family Arecaceae; genus Elaeis; species Elaeis guineensis. The sequence continues at coordinate 25,073,430 of NC_025993.2, read as the reverse complement.
CGGCACGCAAGAAAACTCTTTTGATTTATTCATGGAAGCCACAAACATGTTAATTACATGCGACATTGAGTCTGAACGATGAAGATTTATCAAAGGACCAAGACCATGTCAAAGGCATCTTATGTTTTGGCTGAACACTTGATTAAAAAAATAAAAAGTCTTAAGAGGTCATCGAGGCAAAAGCCTCTGCCTTTGGAACGGGGTTGGAAACTCGGAGCAAAGAAAGTGTTCGGAATAGGAAAAATGAAATCTAGTGAATTCTGGGGGAATTTCAGGCAAAAGCAGGGTGATGAGGATGATTTTTAGAAATCTCGAGAATCCAAGAGAGAAGAAAAAAGGGATTAGGAGAATTGGCTCATCCTCGAGGGATGGTGGTAACCTTAAATAGCCAGGAGGCTAGCTTTCCTAGCACCCATCGAAGATCGAGAAGAGGAGTGGCCCCTTTTCAAGCCAGGCCATGAGCCAAAGTCCAGGCCATGATCCGAATTAAACATCAGGCTGGTGAAGTGGACCAGACCCAGTTCATTTTTTGGGCTAGGCATTATATACTGCATCTATCAGAATTCACTCGGACAATCCTGAAGCAGAGTACCTCAATGAAGCTTTCCTCGATTTCTAGATCCACTAGCAGGTAGGCAAAGGAGCAAGGTAGTCCTCCTCAGATGCCCATCTTATAGAGGCTAAGCAGCGAGATTAAGGTCTCCCATATTTATACTAGAACTAACTAATATACCTTAAAAGAGTTCATTGCAATTTAAAGTGATGCTGAAGTAATGAAGGCATACAATGCCTAATTAACATCCATGAAATTAAGTACAACAAAGAATGGATTTACCAACAAATTTCTCTCTCTTCACTAATCTTCACATGGTACATTCAAATATTACTCTTCTTGAATAGTAGTTGAAGATAGACTATTTGGTCTATAGATATCTAGAGTCCACGGTCATAGAGCTCTCGTTATTCGAGAGTCAAATCCTCTTTGGAAAAAAGTTTGATCAAGAGTAGAAAAACTCCCAATAGCTTTTCTCCAAAAAAGAAGTCCTACATGGATCATGATGCATACTTTTCTTCCATATAGACTTAGACTTGCTAGTTTACGCATTGAGTCAGTGCACGTGGAACAATTGAAGACTTTATCGAGAAGTCCTAGTTTGTAAGGAAAGTTTCTACCACTAAATCTTCTTAAGTTCTTAATGAGTGGATTCTAGATCTTACAGGAAATTATTCCCCATATCTTCCTATGACTCTCTTTTACCTTTTGTGAGCTGCTCGCTTGTCTTTAATTTTTTATATTTATTTTTACTAGTTTCTTCCATTTGGTGAATTACACTTCACTCACTTTCAATTCTAATAATTATTCTCAAGCTGGGGTCCACCTCCAATCTTCTTTCCCAAAAAAAATCTTACCATTGAGGGATTGAACATGATGTTATTGGAAGCCATGCAGTCAACCTAGCAATATGTTGACTCGGCTATAGACTCAAATCTCCTAACCTCCATGCTTTTATATGACTAGTACAAGGATGAGATGAGAAGCAAATACGCATCAGATAATTACCTTACAACAGTTACCCCATTATGAGGAATTGCTACTACTTTGTCACCTACTCAAGGCTAGTAATTTTGTTATGGACTTCATTGATTGTAGTCCTATGCAACTGCAGCTCTAGCTTCGGATGTCCTTCAGAGGAGTACAAAGCTCTATTAGAGCTTAGATCTTCTCTCCTTCACAATGACTATACTTCACCACCCACATGGGGAAGAGGGAGAGACTGCTGCCTTTGGAAGAGAGTAATCTGCAGCAATAGCACAAAACAAGTGTCAAAGCTCATGCTTTCATGGCTCGTGGAATATGATCGATTTAAGCAATGGCGATTGGATTTCAATATTTTTTCTTCCTTTCATGAGCTCCGACAACTTAACTTATCCGGCAATCAAATAGTAGGATCGTTATCACAGATGGGTCAGCTAGCCTTTCTCTCATCCAACTTATTTCTCTAATTCCATTATATTCTATTCTTTTGTTGTAAATAGTACTTTTGATTTAGATTCTTTTTTTTGGGAAATTGCATATTTGACAGATATATCGAGATTGAGAAAGTTGGAAATTCTTGATCTAAGCGATAACATGCTCACCGGATCTATTCCGTTATCTCTCAAAAATTTATCTTCACTTAATATCCTAAATCTAGGAGGCAACTATCTGAATGGCACACTTAACGGGGAAGGTAATTACTTACAAAGTCATCTGCAGCTTTTTTCCTAGCATGAGACTATTAACATATGGAGTATAAAGGTTTATATTGTCTTATTGCATTGTGTTAGCCTCCTCTTCAAATTTGTTTGTGCAATTTCGTTCTATTAATATTTTCTAGTCTCTTGTCATAACTATTTTTGATTTTAATTCTTTTTTTGGGAACTTTGTATTTTTTTTTATTTTGATAGAAATTTACAATGGGGTTCGATCACAGATGAATGCTTATTGGGTGGCCTTCCAAGCATTCTCATGATGACTTTTTCTAGGTGGTTTTTTAAAGAGTTTAAGAGATTTCTAACCTAACATGGTATTAAAAAAAAAAAAAGAGCAGGTGTCCCTTTCTATTAACCTGGGCCCTATACAGGCTGTCTAAGAGCCATTAATGATAATCAAGTATTCCTTCTTAGAAGTTAATTTTGGTCTCTTAATTTTTTCCCTACCTATGGAAATAAAAGAAGAACATAATTAATAAATATAATTTGTCTAACTCCTCTAGCTATCATGATTGGCTAATGTAACTATTTACTTTAGGGGTCAGGTTATTTAGTCTTCCACAACTTAGCATGGAAGGCTAGTAATTAGTTAGCTTTTTTGGCTTAAGATCTAGAGGTACTATCTTGAGTCGGTCTTCAAGCAGCACGAGAAATATCTCAAAAAATAGGGATGATAGTTAGTTTTATTGTATAATGAATGCTTATAATACTAAATATCATGTTATAATGATTATTTTCTCTGTTATTATATATATAACAAAACCCTGGGGAGGGGGCTATTAAAAAAATTGTTAGAATGACTATTTAACAGTTATAACATCTTATTTTTTATCCTTGGTTATTATCTCTCATATGGACCGTAATTTGCCATGTGAATACTTTACCCAACCGCTTGGTGTAGTCCTATTAGAATACAACTAACCGGACCCATATGTTCTCCTGAAGACTTGCCGAGCTGACCGTCCATTGTATTGACCGGTCTTATGGATTCAAGACAAAAGTCTTGTTGGAACACTTAATGTAATATACATAACAATATGTAGAAAAATAACTATCATTATAGTGCATATGTGATTTATATTTATCATCATCTATTTATATAAATAATGCTCATTACTATTTACTTGTACCTTCCATAAATAAAATATTAATTTTTAAAGTTAAATTTCTAATATTAAGATTTTCTCTAAATGTTATTGTATGCTCTAGAAATAATATTTTGTGTTTAATAAAAAGTGAAGGGCAAAGTAATGTTATTATTTTCCCATTGTTTTTCATTATAACATTGTTATAAAAACTATAGTTGTTATTTAAATATTAAACATATGAAATGTCATTATTTGAGGTAAATAACTATCCTGATGACCTTATAATACTAGTGAATAATGATTTTGATGTGGGCCCATTCTGATGCTATGAAAGCCATTGACGGAGGAGCATCCTGTGAGAGAGCACTTTATTAGGCACAAGTATAAAAATTAGAAAAATTTTATTTTATTTAGAAAATAAATAAATTTATTTTTATTTAGACTATAGGAATAGAGTTTTACAAGTATTTAAATATTTTAATGTAAATTCCTATTAATTTTTTGAGTCTATATATATGTATATCTATATATCCACTACTATGTAATTGAGAACACAAGTCTGTATTATTGAGATTCAAATATCGAGTTCATATTATCATGGATTTAAATCTATTGAAATCTAATAAGTATTATAAATTCAATTACAAGTACTGTGATTAGCATATAGTCAGTCCAAATGTGCCTGTACTACAGTGCCCTCTAATTTATATGAGCTATAGGTTACTTCTATTTTAATACTATTTGCAATAATTTAAAATCTTACTCAAAAAAAATAGTTAGATGGTATTATTTGAATTTTTTGACCCTCTAGGTATCTAATTAAAATTTATATAATGCATAGTTGCTACGGGACTATATACAAGCATGTATAGATCCTTCCATAGCTATACATATGTCAGCTTGAGTGGAAGTTTTGTACGTGTACTCAAAGCAAGTCAACTGGTTTTTCCAGCAACCAACAATTTGGCTAAGTACAAAATGTCCATCATGGGCTTCAACTGACCCAACAACTAAATTTAACATTACTCTCAAAGTCATTAGTGACTCCAAGTTGGTCATCAGTCAATTTTGGAATCCTGAAAAACCAAAGGCACCTTATTCTTTGGCTGAAAACCTTATTAAAAGTTTGAAGAGGTCAAATTCAAAGCATGCGCGGAGAGTAAAAGACAAGTTAGCATGAACTTTGGCTACATCTTTGAAAAGTCTGAACCATAATTTCTTGAAAGACATCATGACACCACACAGGGCCAAGAAGAAGCTGCACGGTGGTGACCACTTTGGCTCAATAAAATTCCAACGGGAAGCTTCTGGTTGCATGTGAATTGTTGCCATGCGACCATGTTTATTCAATCACAACCACCATACTTATCATGGAAAAACTTCCTTCATTCTAGATAAAGGTCAAATTTATACCGGTGTATGATCACAGATGAATGCTTTCATGGTGGCCGTCCAAACAATCTCGTGATAATTTTTTCTATATGGTTTTTTCTTAGGGTTTAAGAGATTTCAAACCTAAAATAGTATTAAAGAAAAAAAAAAGAGAGAGATAGAGGTAGAATTCAATGATGAAACAATTCATGAAAATCAAATGAAATATTAGATCCAAATGGCCATTGCTTTCAGCTAACCTAGAGCCTCTAGAGTTTGTCTCAGAGCCATAAATCATGATTATGTATTCCTTCTTAGAATCCAATTTTGGTCACCTTAGTTTTTCTCTATCTATGGATATAGAAAAAGAAGATAATTAATAAATAAAATGTCTAACTGCACTACTATAGTTGGGTGATGTGACAATTTACTTTAGGGTCACATTAGTATCGATCTTCCATAACATAGCATAGAAGACTAGTAATTAGATAGCATTTTTGGTTTAAGGTCTAGATGTACTATCTGGAGTTGGTCCTCAATGCGGCATGGGAATTACTTTTAAAAATAGGGATGACTGTTATCTTTATGGTACAGTGAACCCTCGTAATACTAGAAAGTGAAGGGTAAGATAATTTTGTTACTTTCTTATTATATTTGACTATAATACTGTTATAATGAATATAATTATTATTTAAATATTAAAAATATGAAATATTACTATTTGAGTCAAATAACCATTATGACAATCTTACACTAGTCAATAACGGTTAAGGTGAGGGTCCTTTCTAATGCCATATTGTGTTATTTTTGGGGTTAATACAAGTCATGCATCATTGTTTGCTCGATTATTTTTGTTTTTTTTTGTCTATTTTTGAGATAGGGGGAAAAGTCTAACTATAGGAGAAGAGAAGGTACTTAGAAATAAAGGTTATTTTTACTTAAAAATTTCTAAAATAATGTTCTAAAAAATAGTACTACACCAGTCCAAATCACTTTGACCCCTCACTACAAAACAATGGGGTGCAACCACTAAACTCAAGATCAAATCACTCGCTAGATGTTTTAAAGTGATTAGATTGATTGCCACAATTCATGCATGACATCCTGATATGATAGTGTCATAGGTTGGTTATGGCAACCGATATTAAGTTCACGCACACTCGTCCATGTTAATTAGGTTGGTTAATGTTGGATGGGTCAATCAAAGAGCCATCAATTTCAGGTCATTTGTTAATTTGGGGTGGGGTTGGGTCAAAACATGGAAGATGCACATATGATCTTCATTGATCATCATGTCTATAATTTGACCCAAGCTGAACTAATATTTCATAAATATCAGGTGTGAATCAATGTTGAGATTTGTTAGGTCGGATAGAATTCCTTAGCGACCATCCATCCAAGAGCCATGTCTTAATTTCTGTGTTAGTAAAGATTATGTACATTGAGATGAGAAAACTGGGAATCAGCTAAGACTCAAGTAAACCTTATTGCAAGGCTTACAATGGACCAAGTATTTTTGCTTCTCTAATTAACAACAAATGTATGTTTCACTGGCACACAAGAAAACTCTTTCGATATTTATTCATGGAAGCTGCAAAGATGTTAATTACATGCAACATAGAGTCTAAAAGATGAAGATTTATCAAAGGATCAAGACCATGTCAAAGGCATCTGATGTTTTGGCTGAACACTTGATTAAAAAATAAAAAGTCTGAAGAGGTCATCGAGGCACCCTGGCTGGAAATGGTAGAGGCAAAGCCTCTGCCTTTGGAACAGGGTTGGAAGCTCGGAGCAAAGAAAGTGTTCGGAACAGGAAAAATGAAATCCAGTGAATTCTTGAGGAATTTCAGGGTAGTACATAGTAGTGGCCTTGTGCGAGGACAGTAGTAGGGAGAGGAGGAAACTAAGAGGTGAGGAGGTGGATCTGGCAAGTTTGAAGTCATGATTTCGGCAAAAGCAGGGTGATGACAATGATTGTTAAATCTGGAGAATCCAAGAGAGAAGAAAACAAGGATTGGGGGAATTGGCTCGTCCTCTTGAGGGGTGTGGGAACCTTGAATAGCCGGGAGGCAAGCTTTCTTAGCGTCCATTGGAGAATGGGAAGAGGAGTGGCCCCTTTTCAAGCCAGGCCATGAGCCAAAGTAAAAGCCATGACCCAAATTAAACGTTAGGCCGGTGAAGTGGGCCAGGCCGGTTCATTTTGGGCTAGGCATTATCTACAGCCTCTATCAGAATTCACTTGGACAGTCTTGAAGTAGAGTGCCTCAATGAGCCTTCCTTGATTTCTAGAATTGAGAAAGTTGGAAATCCTTGATCTCAATAATAATTGGCTCAATGGAAACATTCCATTATATCTCAAGAACCTATCTTCCCTCCGTGCTCTATATCTACGAGACAACACGCTAAATGGCACACTTGGTATAGAAGGTCATAACTTGCAGAGTCATCTACAACTATTTCTCTATCATGAGACCATTAACACATAGAATGTAATGGTTTGCATATTTTCTTAGTTTATATTAGCCTCTCCTCGTCTAATTTGCTTCTCTAGTTTTTTTAGTCTTTTCATATTTTCTATTCTCTTGGTATAAATATTTTTATTTAGACTCACTTTCTTTGGGAACTTTGTATTTAACAGATATATCAGGATTCAAAAAGTTGGAAATCCTTGATCTCAGCTATAACCAACTCACTGGAACTATTCCGTCATCTTTTAAAAATCAATCTTCACTCAAGGTTCTATATCTGCAAGGCAACTATCTAAATGGCACACTTGATGTGCAAGGTAATAACTTAAAGACTCTTATGCAATTATTTCTCTATTACAAAACCATTAATACATTGAGTATGGTAGGTTATATATTGCCTTCTTGATCTATGTTAGCCTCTTCTTTATCCAATGTGCTTCTCTAATTTTTCAGTCTATTCATATTTTCGATCCTCTTGCCATAAATAGTTTTGATTTGGATTCACTTTCTTTGAAAACTATGTATTTGATAGACATATCAGGATTCAAAAAGTTAAAAATCCTTAATCTTAGGTATAACAGCTTATAACTAGGACTACTCTATTATCGTTTAAAAATCTATTTTCACTTGATGCCTTATATCTAGGGGACAACATGCTAAATGGCATACTTGATGTACACAGGTAATAATTTAAAGGCTCTTATTTAATTATTTTTCTATTAGAGACCATTAACACATTGAGTATATATATTGGCTCCTTGGTTTATGTAAGCTTCTTCCTCATCCAACTTGTTTCTTTATTTTTTCGATCTATTCATATATTCCATTATTTTATTGTAGATATTTTTCATTTAGATTCACTTTTTTTTGAAAACTTTGTATTTGACAGACATACCAGGATTCAAAAAGTTGAAAATCTTTGATCTCAGTTATAACAGGCTCATTGGAACACAAGTTTATATTATTGAGATTCGAGAATATTGAGTTCGTAATATTATGAATTTAAATCTATTCAAATCCAATAAATATTGTAAATTTCATTATAAGCATTATGATTAGCATATAGTCAGCCCAAATGTGTCTGCACTGTAGTACCCCCTAATTTACATGAGCTACAGGTTGCTTCCACTTTCATACCATTTACAATAATTTAGGATTTTACTCAAAAAATTAATTAAAAAATATTATTTGAATTTTTTAACTCTCTATTAGTATCTAATTAAAATCTATATAGTGCACAATTGATGTGGCACTATATACATGTGTATATAGATCCTCCCATAGCTATACACATGTCGGCTTGAGTGGAAGTTTTGTACGTGTACTCAAAGCAAGTCAATTGGTTTTTCCGACAACCAGCAATTTGGCTAAGTACAGAATGTCCATCATGGGCTTTAACTGAACCAACAACTAAATATAATATTACTATCGAAGTCATTGGTGGCTCCAAGTCAGTCATCAGTCAGTTTTGGAATCCTGAAAAACCAGAGGACCGAGACCATGTCAAAGGCACCTTATTCTTTGGCTGAAAACCTTATTAAAAGTTTGAAGAGGTCAAATTCAAAGCATGCACGGAGAGTTAAAAACAAGTTAGCATGAACTTTGGCTACGTCTTTGAAAAGTCTCAACCATAATTTTCTTGAAAACGTCATAACACCACACAGGGCCAAGAAGAAGCTGCACGGTGGTGACCACTTTCGCTCAATAAAATTCCAACGGGAAGCTTCTGGTTGCATGTGAATTGTTGCCATGCGACCATGTTTATTCAATCACAACCACCATACTTATCGTAGAAAAACTTCCATCATTCTAGATAAAGGTCAAATTTATGCTGGTGTATGATCAAGATGAATGCTTACATGGTGGCCGTCCAAACAATCTTGTGATAATTTTTTCTATATGGTTTTTTCTTAGGATTTAAGAGATTTCAAACCTAAAATAGTATTAAAGAAAAAAAAAGAGAGAGAGAGATAGAGGTAGAATTCAATGATGAAATAATTTATGAATATCAAATGAAACATTAGATCCAAATGGTCATTGCTTTCAACTAACCTAGAGCCTCTAGAGTTTGTCTCAAAGCCATAAATCATGATTAAGTATTCCTTCTTAGAATCCAATTTTGGTCACCTAAATTCATGATTAGATTGATTGCCACAATTCATGCATGACATCCTGATATGATAGTGTCATAGGTTGGTTATGGCAATCGATATTAAGTTCACGCATACTCGTCCATGTTTGTTAGGTTGGTTAATGTTGGATGGGTCAATCAAAGAGCCATCAATTTTAGGTCATTTGTTAATTTGGGGTGGGGTTGGGTCAAAACATGGAAGATGCACATATGATCTTCATGATCATCATGTCTATAATTTGACCCAAGCTGAACTAATATTTCATAAATATCAGGTGTGAATCAATGTTGAGATTTGTTAGGTCTGATAGAATTCCTTAGCGACCATCCATCCAAGAGCCATGTCTTAATTTCTGTGTTAGTAAAGATTATGTACATTGAGATGAGAAAGCTGGGAATCAGCTAAGACTCAAATAAACCTCATTGCAAGGCTTACAATGGACCAAGTATTTTTGCTTCTCTAATTAACAACAAATGTATGTTTCACCGGCACACAAGAAAACTCTTTCGAGATTTATTCATGGAAGCTACAAACATGTTAATTACATGCAACATAGAGTCTAAAAGATAAAGATTTATCAAAGGATCAAGACCATGTCAAAGGCATCTGATGTTTTGGCTGAACACTTGATTAAAAAATAAAAAGTCTGAAGAGGTCATCGAGGCACCCTGGTTGGAAATGGTAGAGGTAAAGCCTCTGCCTTTGGAATAGGTTGGAAGCTCGGAGCAAAGAAAGTGTTCGGAACAGAAAAATGAAATCCAGTGAATTCTTGAGGAATTTCAGGGTAGTACATAGTAGTGGCCTAGTGCGAGGACAGTAGGGAGAGAAGGAAATTAAGAGGTGAGAAGGTGGATCTGGCAAGTTTGAAGTCATGATTTCAGCAAAAGCAGGGTGATGACAATGATTGTTAAATCTGGAAAATCCAAGAGAGAAGAAAACAAGGATTGGGGGAATTGGCTCGTCCTCTTGAGGGGTGTGGGAACCTTGAATAGCCGGGAGGCAAGCTTTCTTAGCGTCCATTGGAGAATGGGAAGAGGAGTGGCCCCTTTTCAAGCCAGGCCATGAGCCAAAGTAAAGGCCATGACCCAAATTAAACGTTAGGCCGGTGAAGTGGGCCAGGGCCGGTTCATTTTGGGCTAGCATTATCTACAGCCTCTATCAGAATTCACTTGGACAGTCTTGAAGTAGAGTGCCTCAATGAGCTTTCCTTGATTTCTAGAATTGAGAAAGTTGGAAATCTTTGATCTCAATAATAATTGGCTCAATGGAAACATTCCATTATATCTCAAGAACCTATCTTCCCTCCGTGCTCTATATCTACGAGACAACATGCTAAATGGCACACTTGGTATAGAAGGTAATAATTGCAAGTCATCTACAACTATTTCTCTATCATGAGACCATTAACACAGAATATAATGGTTTGCATATTTTCTTAGTTTATATTAGCCTCTCCCTCATCTAATTTGCTTCTCTAGTTTTTTAGTCTTTTCATATTTTCTATCCTCTTGGTATAAATATTTTTTATTTAGACTCACTTTCTTTGGAAACTTTGTATTTAACAGATATATCAGGATTCAAAAAGTTGAAAATCCTCGATCTCAGCTATAACCAGCTCACTGGAACTATTCCATCATCTTTTAAAAATCAATCTTCACTCAAGGTTCTATATCTGCAAGGCAACTATCTAAATGGCACACTTGATGTGCAAGGTAATAACTTAAAGACTCTTATGCAATTATTTCTCTATTACAAAACCATTAATACATTGATTATGGTAGGTTATATATTGCCTTCTTGATCTACGTTAGCCTCTTCTTTATCCAATGTGCTTCTCTAATTTTTCAGTCTATTCATATTTTCGATCCTCTTGCTATAAATAGTTTTGACTTGGATTCATTTTCTTTGGGAACTATGTATTTGACAGACATATCAGGATTCAAAAAGTTAAAAATCCTTTATCTCAGGTATTACAGGCTTATAACTAGAACTACTCTATTGTCGTTTAGAAATCAATTTTCACTTGATGCCTTATATCTAGGGGACAACATGCTAAATGGCATACTTGGTGTACAAGATAATAATTTAAAGGCTCTTATTTAATTCTTTTTCTATTAGAGACCATTAACACATTGAGTATATATATTGTCTTCTTGGTTTATGTAAGCTTCTCCCTCATCCAACTTGTTTCATTAACTTTTTCAGTCTACTCATATGTTCCATTATTTTATTGTAGATATTTTTTATTTAAATTCATTTTTTTTAGAAACTTTGTATTTGACAGATATACTAGGATTCAAAAAGTTGAAAAATCTTTGATCTCCGTTATAACAGGCTCATTGGAACACAAGTTTGTATTATTGAGATTCGAGAATATTGAGATCATAATTTATAGATTCAAATCTATTCAAATCCAGTATGTATTATAAATTTCATTATAAGCATTATGATTAGCATATAGTCAGCACAAATGTGTTTGTACTGTAGTATCCCCTAATTTACATGAGCTGTAGGTTGCTTCCACTTTCATACCATTACAATAACTTAGGATCTTATTTAAAAAAACTTAGAAAATATTATTTAAATTTTTTGACCTTTCATTGGTACTTAATTAAAATCTATATAGTGCACAATTGATATGGCACTATATACATGTCTGTATAGATCCTTCCATAGCTATACACATGTCAGCTTGAGTGGAAGTTTTGTACCTGTACTCAAAGCAAGTCAATTGGTTTTTCCGACAACCAACAATTTGGCTAAGTACAAAATGTCCATCTTGGGCTTTAACTGACCCAACAACTAAATATAATATTACTATCGAAGTCATTGGTGACTCCAAGTCGGTCATCAGTCAGTTTTGGAATCCTAAAAACCAGAGGACCGAGACCATGTCAAAGGCACCTTATTCTTTGGCTGAAAACCCTTTTAAAAGTTTGAAGAGGTCAAATTCAAAGCATGCGAAGAGAGTAAAAAACAACTTAGCATGAACTTCGGCTGCGTCATTGAAAAGTCTCAACCATAATTTCTTGAAAGACGTCACAACACCACACAGGGCCAAGAAGAAGCTACACGGTGGTGACCACTTTGGCTCAATAAAATTCCAAGGGGAAGCTTCTGGTTGCATGTGAATTGTTGCCATGCGACCATGTTTATTCAATCACAACCACCATACTTATCGTAGAAAAACTTCCATCATTCTAGATAAAGGTCAAATTTATTCCAGTGTATGATCACAGATGAATGCTTACATGGTGGCTGTCCAAACAATCTCGTGATAATTTTTTCTATATGGCTTTTTCTTAGGGTTTAAGAGATTTCAAACCTAAAATAGTATTAAAGAAAAAAAAAGAGAGAGATAGAGGTAAAATTCAATGATGAAACAATTCATGAATATCAAATGAAATATTAGATTCAAATGGTCATTGCTTTCAGCTAACCTAGAGCCTCTAGAGTTTGTCTCAAAGCCATAAATCATGATTAAGTATTCCTTCTTAGAATCCAATTTTGGTCACCTAAGTTTCTCTTTACCTATGGATTTAAAAAAAAGAAGATAATTAATAAATAAAATGTCTAACTAACAATACTATAGTTGGGTGATGTGACAATTTACTTTAGGGTCACATTAGTATCTTCACTAACTTAGCATAGAAGACTAGTAATTAGATAGCATTTTTGGTTTATGGTCCAGAGGAACTACCTTGAGTTGGTCCTCAATGCAGCATGAAAATTACTTTTAAAAATAGGGATGGCTGTTATCTTCACGGTATAATGGACCCTCCAAATACTAAAAAGTGAAGGGAAAGATAATTTTGTTAGTTTCTTATTGTATTTCACTATAACACTGTTATAATGACTATAATTATTATTTAAATATTAAAAATATGAAATGTTACTATTTGAGGTAAATAACCATTATGGCGATCTTACACTAGTCAATAACTGTTAAGGTGAGGGTCCTTTTCTAATATATAATGTGTTGCTTTTGGGGTTAATACTGGCCATGCATAATTGCTTACTAGAACATATATATTTTTTTTCTTTTGTCCATTTTTGAGATAGGGGAGAGAAGTCTTACTATTGGAGAAGAGAAGGTACCTAGAATTTTAGGATTTTTTACTTAAAAATTTCTAAAATAATGTCCTAAAAAATAATACTACACAAGTCCAAATTATTTTGACCCCTCACTTTCAAACAAGAGGGTGGAACCACTGAGCTCAAGCTCAAATCACTTGCTAGATATTTTAAAGTGATTAGATTGATTGCCACAATTTATACATGACATTCTAATATGATAGTATCATAGGTTATGGCAACCGATATTAAGCTTATGCACACTCATGCCCATGTGAGTCAGGATGGTTAATGTTGGACGGGTCAAATCAAAGAGCCATCAATTTCAGGTCACTTGTTAATTTGGGGTTGGGTTGGATCAAAATTTGAAAGATGCAAATATGATCTTCATTGATCATCATATCTATAATGTGACCCAAGCTGGACTAATATTTCATAAAAATCAAGTGTTAATCAATGTTGAGATTTGTTAGGTCAGACAGGTTGGAGAGCAATGCAACCAAGGTTAGGCCATACAATAATTAGATTCGATTGAAAAAGTTTCTACCACTAAATCTTCTTAAGTTCTTCATGAGTGGATTTTAGATCTTACAAGAAATTGTTCCTCATGTATTCCTATTGCTTTCTTTTACCTTTTGTGAGCTGCTTGCTTGTCTTTGAATTTTTTATTTTTTTATTTTTTACTAGTTTCTTCCATTTGGTGAATTACACTTCACTCACTTTCAATTCTAATAATTATTCTTTGGTTGGGGTCCACTCCCAATCACCTTTCCCAAAACAAAATCTTAGCATTAAGAGATTGAATATGATATTATTGGAAGCCATGCAGTCAACCTAGCAATATGTTACTTGGCCATAGACTCAAATTTTCAAACACCCATGCTTTTATATGATAGGTGCAAGGATGAGATGAGAAGCAAATACGCATCAGATAATTACCTTATAATATTCACCCTATTATGAAGAATTGCTACTATTTTGTCATCTACTCAAGGCTAGCAATTTCGTTATGGACTTCATTGATTGTAGTCCTATGCAACGCAGCTCTAGCTTGGGATGTCCTTTGGAGGAATATGAAGCTCTATTAGAGTTTATCATTGTTTTATAAACTTCTAGCAATCTTGATGAATTATTTGCTTCAGCAAAATGTGTTGTACAAAAGCATAAACACACTTAAGGTTGAGTATACTCTACTGTTGATTTAGCAATTAGCAAGCCTCTCGCTGCACTAGGGCTGCTTGACTTCTCCCAAGAGATGTCATGTCGGCCAATAGGTAGTTCCTTTGCTCTCTTTATGAGTGGAGAAAGCTCTATTTCCACATAGGAAGAAAGGATCTTCTCTCCTTCACAACAACTACACTTCACCACCCACATGGGAAAGAGGGAGAGACTGCTGCCTCTGGAAGAGAGTGACTTGTAGCAACAATACAAAACAAGAATCGAAGCTTATGCTTTCGAGCCTTGTAGAATATGATCAACTTAAGCAATGGCAATTGAATTTTAGTATTTTTTCTTCCTTTCATGAGCTCCGACTACTTAACTTATCTGACAATTAAATTATAGGATCGTGATCATAGATGAGTCAGCTAGCTTTTCTCTCATCCAACTTATTTCTTTAATTTCATTCTATTCATATTTTCTATCCTTTTGTTGCAAATAGTGCTTTTGATATAGATTCTTTTTATTTGGAAACTTTTATTTGACAGATATATCGAGATTGAGAAAATTGAAAATTATTGATCTTAGCAATAACATACTGGAACTATTCCATTATCTCTAAATTTATCTTCACTTAATGTCAAAAATTTAAGATTCCACATGCTGAATGGCACACTTCATGGGGAAGGTTGTAACTTACAAAGTCACTTGCAGCTATTTCCCTAACATGAAACTACTAATGCATCGAGTATGATGGTTTATATTATCTTATTACTTTATGTTAGCCTCTTCCTCATCAAACTTGTTTCTGTAATTTCACTCTGTTCATATTTTATAGCAGCTTATCGTAAATATTTTTGGTTTTAATTCTCTTTCTTTGGGAACTTTGTATTTGATAGGCATATTAGGATTGAGAAAATTGAAAATCCTTGATCTTAGCTATAACAGGCTCATTGGAACTTTTCCATTAACTCTCAAAAATCTATCTTCACTCAATATCCTCAATCTAGGATCCAACAAGCTGAACGGCACACTTAATAGGGAAGGTAATAACTTATCTGAGTCATCTACAACTATTTTTGTATTACAAGACTATTAAAACATTGAATATAGTGATTTATGTTGTCTTATTGGTTTATGTTACTCTCTCCTCATCCAACTTGTTTTTGCAATTCATTCTATTCTAGCCTCTTGTCATAACTATTTTTTATTTTAATTCTCTTCTTTTGGGATCTTTGTATTTGACAAATATATCAAGATTCAAAAAGTTAGAAATCCTTGATCTTAGATATAACAAGCTCACTAGAACTATTCCGTTATCTTTAAAAATTAATCTTTACTTAGTGGCCTCTATTTACAAGGAAACTATCTAAGTGGCACATTTGATGTCCAAGGTAATAACTTAAAAGCTTGTTTATAATTATTTCTTTTTTACGACATCATTAGCACATTGAGTATGATGAGTTATATATTGTCTTCTTGGTTTATGTCAGCATCTGTCTCATCCAACTTATTTCTCCAATTTTTTTAAGTGTATACATATTTACTATCATCTTATTTTAATGTGCAAGGTAATAACTTAAAGGTTTGTTTGTAATTATTTCTTTATTATGAGATTATTAACATATTGAGTATAATGGGTTATATTGTCTTATTGCTTTATGTCAGCCTCTTTCTGATCAAGCTTGTTTTTGCAATTCCATTTTTATTGTAGATATTTTTCATTTAGATTCACTTTTTATTGAAAATTTTGTATTTGACAGACATACCAGAATTCAAAAAGTTGAAAAATCTTTGATCTCCGTTATAACAGGCTCATTAGAACACAAGTTTGTATTATTGAGATTCGAGAATATTGAGTTCATAATATTATGGATTCAAATCTATTCAAATCCAATAAATATTGTAAATTCTATTATAAGCATTATGATTAGCATATAGTCAGCCCAAATGAGCTACAGGTTGCTTCCACTTTCATACCATTTGCAATAATTTAGGATCTTACTCAAAAAAAATTAATTAAAAAATATTATTTGAATTTTTTGATCCTCTAATAGTATCTAATTAAAATCTATATAGTGCACAATTGATGTGGCACTATATACTTGTCTATATAGATCCTTCCATAGCTATACACATGCCGGCTTGAGTGGAAGTTTTGTACGTGTACTCAAAGCAAGTCAATTGATTTTTCCGGCAACCAATAATTTAGAATCCTGAATATTTCACTATTATAATACCATTAACACATTGAGTATGATGACTTTAATATTGCCTTCTTACTTTATGTTAGCCTACCCTCATCCAACATGCTTCTTTAATTTTTTCAATCTATTCATATTTTCCATCATCTTTCTATAAATATTTTTGATTTAGATTCACTTTTTTTAGAAACTTTGTATTTCACAGATATATCAGGATTCAAAATATTGGAAATCCTTGATCTCAGTGATAACATGCTCACTGGAACTATTCAAATATCATTTAAAAATCTATCTTCACTCAATACCTTATATTTAGGGGACAACATGCTGAATGGCACACTTCATATGCAAGGTAATAACTTAAAGTCTCCTGTGCAATTATTTTTTGTTATGAGACCATTAGCATATTAAGTATAATGGGTTATATATTGTTTTCTTGGTTTGTGTCAACCTTTCCCTCATCCAGCTTGTTTCTCTAATTTCTCAGTCTATTCATATTTTTCATCCTCTTGTTATAAATAATTTTTATTTAGATTTATTTTTCTAAGAAACTTGATATTTGACTGATATATCAGGCTTCAATAAGTTGGAAATACTTGATCTAGACTATAAAAGCCTTATTGGAACTATTCCATTATATCTTAAGAATCTATCTTCACTCAGTGCCCTATATCTAAGAGGCAACATGTTAAATGGCACACTTGACATACAAGGTAATAATTTAAAGGCTCTTATGCAATTGTTTCTCTGTTATGAGACCATTAACACATTAAGTATAATGGATTATATATTATCTTCTTAGTTTATATCAGCCTCTCCCTTATCCAACTTGTTTCTTCAATTTTTTTGGTCTATACATATGTTCCGTTCTCTTATTGTAAATATTTTTTTATTTAGATTTATTTTCTTAGAAAATTTATGTTTGACAGATATATCAGGTTTCAGAAAGTTGGAAATCGTTGATCTTAGCTATAACAGTCTCAGTGGAACTATTCCATTATATCTCAAAAATTTATCTTCACTCAGTGCCTTATATCTATCAGGCAACATGTTAAATGGCACATTTGACATGCAACGTAATAATTTAAACACTCCTATGCAATTATTTCTCTATTATGAAAATATTAACATATTAAGTATAATAGGTTATAGTTTATGTCAGCCTTTCCCTTATCCAACTTGTTTCTTCAATTTTTTTAGTCTATACATATGTTCCATTCTCTTGTTGTAAATATTTTTTATTTAGATTTATTTTCTTGAAAAATTTATATTTGACAGATATATCAGACTTTAGAAAGCTGAAAATCCTTGATCTTAGCTATAACAGCCTCAGTGGAACTATTCCATTATACCTCAAAAATTTATCTTCACTCAGTGCCTTATATCTATCGGACAACATGTTAAATGGCACACTTGACATGCAAGGTAATAATTTAAAGGCTCCTATGCAATTAGTTCTCTATTATGAAAACATTAACATATTAAGTATAATGGGTTATATATTGTCTTCGTGGTTTATGTCAGTCTCTCCCTCATCCAACTTGTTTCTTCAATTTTTTTAGTCCATACATATGTTCCATTCTCTTGTTGTAAATATTTTTTATTTAAAATTAGATTCTTAAAAAACTTTGTATTTGACAGATATATCAAGATTCAGAAAGTTGAAAGTCCTTGATCTCAGCGATAACAACCTCACTAGAATAATTCCACTATCTTTCAAAAATCTATCTTCACTCAGTGCCTTATATCTATCGGGCAACATGCTAAATAGCACACTTGATTTGCAAGGTAATAACTTAAAGACTCCTATGCAATTATTTCTCTATCATGAGACTATTAATATATTAAGTGTAATGGGTTATATATTGTCTTCTTGGTTTATGTCAACCTCTACCTTATCCAAGTTGTTTCTTCAATTTTTTTAATATATACACATGTTCCATCCTCTTGTTGTAAATATTTTTTATTTAGATTCATTTTCTTTGGGAACTTTATAATTGATAGATATATCAAGATTTAGAAAGTTGGAAATCCTTGATCTTACCTATAACAGTCTCATTGGAATGATTCCATTATCTCTCAAAATCTGTGTTCACTTAGTGTCCTGAATTTTAAAACAAAACTAGCTAAATGGCGCACTTAATATGGAAGGTAATTATTTATAGGGCCATTAATTTGCAATTATTTCTCTATCATGAGACCATTAACACATTGAGTGTAATGCTTTATATCATCTTCTTTGTTTATATCCATGGCCATATACTTCAGGCCTTCTAGAAATGTAGAAGCTTAGAGTGGTTGATCTTGGACAAAATCAGCTCACAAGAGGGATACCCATAGCTTTTGAAAATTTATCTTCGTTTAATTCCTTAGATTTGGATCAAAACAATTTAATAAGTTCAATGCCTTCACAAGGTATAATGTTGATTCCTTTAACTAAGAATTTCACATATTTTTTCTTTGAGCTCACAAAGTACCCCATATCGAAAGGTAAAAAACCTACACATGTTGACGATGGCTTGGCCAAGCTGAATCATTTTTTTTCATTCTAGTTGGTCAAAATTCATATCAATTGCAAAGCTTTAGAGCAGGATTATGACTAAATCAGGTTTGGCCTGTGTCTATCCTGAGTTAGTTAACTCGACGAAATTAGAAAACTCACCAAACTTATGTTCCCCGATTTTAATAAAATGATATTTCTATGTTGGCTTCATCATATCAAGCATTTAAGCATGCATTTTGCTTGTTTCATTTTCTTGTAATTTTAAACATTAATTCTATCAAATACTCCAGTAAGCTCACATCATGTGTTCTATATTTAGTTGGTTGTCTAGAACCAACGAATGAAGCATATAAAATTTAAATGGATAATGTTTCATCATAGTTTTTAAATTTTACTTCCCTTGAATATTGGGTAGGTTTCACCTCTTTTTTATTTTATTCTATTTTTGTATTTCTTTTATGGTATTTATTTAGCATCCAGGATCGACCTAAGTTACCAAGTTGAGTCACGGAAGTCCAAAAAATTATGAGCTGGCAAGTAGTGGGTCACAAGTTTTCTAACCTTATTCATATTATGGAGAAAAAAATTTTATTTTTTATTTTCTTCCTTTTTTTTTTTTTTTGCAGCGCTCAATCGACTGCAGAACCTACGTGAGTTGGATCTTTCTTACAACCAATTTGATGGCAATTTCTCATTTTCTTCCTTTGGTAATCTTTCAAAGCTAGAATATATCGACTTGTCAAACAATGAGAAATTATTTATACATCTTGATAGTGGGAAGTTTGTTCCATCCTTGCAGTTGCGGTTTCTTATCTTGTCACATTGTAACCTTGATGTGAACTCCCTTGCAACACCAGCTTTTCTTGCTTCTCAATTCAAGTTAGAAGCTCTTGATCTTTCTCACAATAACTTGACAGGAAATTTTCCCATTTGGTTGTTCGAAAATTTGACTAGACTGACATATCTCAACTTGAGAAATAACTCAATAGAGGGTGCATTTCAATTCCCAAATCATCTGAATGCAACCATGCTCTTACTTGATCTCTTTATGAATTTCCTCAGTGGATCGATCCCTACAAACATCGGCACAATATTTCCACATATGGCGGCCCTGTATTTGTCCTCAAATCATCTAACTGGAAATATTCCTTCATCATTAGGTAACATGAGTAATTTGCGACACTTGGATTTGTCCAATAATCTTTTATCCGGTGAAGTACCAAATGCCCTGATGATTGATTGCCCTAACTTGTCCTTCTTGAACCTTTCCAACAACAACTTACATGGGAAGGTTTATGGTACAAATCGTGGTCATGTTTCCCTTGAAGTTGTTGATCTTCATAGAAACAAGTTTAGTGGAACATTGCCCAGCAATCTGTCGGGCTACCAGCAACTACGGGTATTGGATGTCCACAATAACCAATTATCGGGTCTGGCTCCAGAGAGTGAAGGACTTGTTTCCGATCTATTGATCCTCAACCTCGCAGGAAATCATTTCCATGGCCAAATACCACATCATCTATGTAATCTATCAATGCTTGAAGCATTAGACTTGTCCAATAACAGCTTCTCTGGGTCATTACCTCATTGCTTGCAATCATCCAATTTAGCACTTCTCAAGATTTCTGGGAACGATTTAACAGGCACAATTCCAACTGGCTATTTCAATATTTCATCCCTTGCATCATTGGATCTCAGCAATAACCAACTTTCAGGCAAACTACCGAGTCAGATAAGAGACCAAATGCCTTTGGGGATTCTTGTTCTCCGTGGAAATTCACTTGAAGGCTCAATACCAATGGTGTTATGCAAGCTGTCGTCTTTACATGTTCTGGATCTTTCCCGAAATAATCTTTCGGGATCAATACCTTCTTGCTTTAGCAAAATGAACTTCAGGATATTTAATTTGACAGATGAACATTTGCCTCTAGATGGATTTATCTTGGAATTTAACATTTTTCTAGGGACATATCTGACGACTACAGGAAGTGTATCACACTTGGATGAGTTAGCGATGGGAATCCTTCCTGATGTCAACATAGACCTCGTCACCAAAGGCACCTTATACACCTACACAAACGATAAGTTGCTTCCATCTACAATTGATTTGTCAGAAAACAAGTTGACAGGAAACATCCCATCAGAAATTGGAAATCTAGATGAGCTTGTACAATTGAATCTATCACACAATCAGCTTACAGGTCCAATCCCTGAAACTTTATCAAAACTCCGTCAGATTGAGAGCTTGGATATATCACACAATCAGTTGAGTGGTATGATACCCTGGCAATTGACTCAACTAACGTTCTTGGAGTTCTTCTCTGTTGCTTACAATAACTTATCTGGATGCACACCGGATTTGAAATACCAGTTTGCCACATTTAATATGAGTAGCTATGAAGGTAATATTGGATTGCATGGGCCGCCACTGGAGAACACTCGCACCTCTGACTCAAATCCAACTGTTAAAGTAGAGGAAAACCAAGATGATAGCGGTGTGGATGATGTCATCTTCTTTGAAATAGTTGCGGCTTCATTTGTGGTTGGCTTCTACGGTTGTATTGCTTTCTTGTTATTTCATCCCATTGGGCAGCACATTCGCAGTATATTGGATGGTTACGTGGACTCCTTGACTGAAAGGTTCTTAATGGCAGCACAGAAGCAGACTTGCATGCAGCCAAATCGCAAGTGAGATAAACAACACCTCGTGCTTTTCAGAGAAGCCTTTTTCAGCTTTGTGATAAAGCAAAACAAGCTTTTGTTCAATATAGTATTTTGAAATCCTCAATGAAATCAAGCTTAATATAGTTTTTCATGGCTTCTTCCCTAATTTTTAATTTTTATCTAAGTACCAGTCCTATGTATTTTTTGTTGAACGATTATATCACTCATATGCTCTTCGGCAATCAATTGTAGGTTGGGATGAAGTTGTTTATATCCAATTCTACTCCATTGTCCCCAATAATTTCAGATCTACCACACTGTATGGTTCTATAGCTCTTAGAAACTTTCTATCAGACTCCTGTAGTCGATGATTATGAAGCTTGAGTTTTTGTGGCAAACTTGTCACCTAAAATGATTATGTCATCTTCATGGTGGGGGCAATCGCAATTGACCCTTGACCATGAGACTATCACACTTCTGTACATTGCATAAATCTTGTGCTTGGACAACTACAAGTTGGGAAGGAATTGAAAATAAACTTGAATTCAAAAATTTTCTGCAAAATGGGGAATTACTATACTCCCATTAACAAATTTTTGGGTTTGAGATTGAATTCATCACCAAAATTTAAGTTTTACCTATGAAGGCGATCGATGAATTGCATTTGATGATTCACTTCTATTCCTTTTATTTTTTCTGTCCAAAAAAAATTTTGGGTTTAGAGCCGGGTATCACATAATTGACTGAACATAAGCTATTGTTCTTCACAATTGCTTTGTTTGGATAGACGAGGTTTCGACGATTGGTGTCTCTCTTCTTGGTTAGAAATACAATCAGATCTTTCTCCATGGATGATGACGGCAGAGTCTGGAGACGTAATACGGTCAGACCAAGTCATCACACTACCTGGCACCTAACTAGCATCAAAATGGGCAAGCCAATCTGCAACCTAATTAATTCGGTTCGTATGGGTATAATAATTCTCACTTGCAGTCCACATTGCAACACCTGTCATCAGGCAGCCACCTAGTAACAGTTAATGAGTCTCCTTCATCTAAGGTGGTCTTGGTCTGTCAAAATGATTTTCTATTGCACATGCTCCTCCCCAAATTGCTTATAGATCTGCTGATGGAACAGTAATTTCATGAAAGGTTATTTCTTATAGTCCCCCAGATTGCCTCACCTGTCCTCTTTGATCACTTTTTAAGAAACCAGATCCTGCTTAGTCATTTTCCTCTTTCAAGATTGAGGTATTAATTGAGGACTGTTAGCATTGCCATATCCCATGCATTTATTGGTTCACCTCTTAGACCAGCTCTTCCTTTTTTTTTTTTTCATTGAATCTACTTATTATTTTTTCCCCCCTAAGTGAATCACGCAATCATTTTTCAAACCTGAAACAAGGTGCTTGACAAGAACAAACTGGATTTTCCATTTATGATTGATCACCACAGACATATATAAAGCATTCAAATATAATAGATGAACTGTTAAGCAATGTTAGAGATTTTTCCTTTTGACAGGCCAAATAGCACCTTATCTTTGCTTACGCCGACTTCTGAGGTGGAGAGCCTTTACAAGTGCGGAAGTTAGATAAACTAAGGCTTCTTGTAATTATTAGTCCTCTAAGATCTTTTGGTTTAAATTTACTGTCTGCTATCACTTGACTAGACTCTGGTATTGCATGAAATTTCATCAACTGATTTCTGATTAGAGGCATGATAATTATATTATGGCAATATATGAATCTTTTTCCTTTCTGACTTAAAATTTTGATTTGCTTGTTTCATTTTCTGGAATATATTTCTCAAAAGAAACATGTAATAGTAACTGATATTAAGAGCAACTAGTGAAAATAAGCGGCACAATAATTGATTCTTATGCAGGTACCTTTCAGTTGATTTGCCTTGGGAGTTATTTGGTATTAAAATAATGACTATTATAGTAGTAAACAATAGCAATACTGGCATTATTTTCTAAATCATTATTCAGTCATCAAGAAATTTCAGATCGTAGAAGTTATTTTAGGAAGGAAAATTAATATAACAATTGGAGATTCATAAATAATTATTTTATTGAGGATCAAAAAGGGCAACTATTAAATAACAGTTATTATTTATATATTGGCTGTCATAATACAGCAATGATCAAATAACGGCCATTATCTAAATAAGCATTGATAGATTCCCTTCAAAACCATTATAACGGCTGTTATAATGTTATAATAATTATTTTATATCCGCATGATTAGATATATAAGGTATAAATCTATTTGGTATATAAGGTACACCTCTAAACTCTAAATTTGTTATGCCAGTGATATTTGTTTCTTTCCAAAGATGATGAGAAGCAGCCTTTTGTGATCAGATAAAATAAACCCGTAATCGAATTACTTTTTATAACAATGATTACTATAACAAATATCTTGTACTAAAATAAATTACATCAAATATGCATACAAATAATGCCTTACAAGGCATATTGCGGATGAAATCACGTCTTCACTATGGTATTACTTTCACCATTTTAGTCATAAAGTAAAATTCTTTATTAAATCACACCTGAAATATGAAATATGCCTTATATTGTTAGGACAATACTTAAAATTAAGAAAACTAATAAGCATATTGTAAATAACTTACAAAAAATCAAGAATAAAAAATGATCAAACTGGAAGCATGCGAGGCACTACCTTAAGACATATTTCTATCCCTTGTACGGAATATATCCGAAAACACCATCCTAAGATACGACAAGCATGATTGTAGAGTAGTTTGATGAAGACACTTTCAATATTCAAGAAAAGAAGAAGTATTGCAGTAGAAAATAGAATTGGAGAAAGTTTACAAAGAAGAATAGGTTGAAAGGCTCTTGGATTGCTTATTAGATTAGGTTCTAAGAGGGTATTTTATAGCTAACCTATTCTGGCCGTTTGGACTAGTCTAATGTTCAGAAATTAAAAAGCCTAATGTTCACAATAATAAAAGCCCAACATTCAAAATATTAAAATGATAATTAAAACTTTTAAAGGTCACAAAATTATAACAAGGTTTTCATGTTGGCAAGGTGCTAAGCCTGCACTCGCATTTGGCCAAATATGGTTCGGTTCGTGCGCGTGTATTAAAGATTTTCTTTTAAACCTCCTCAAACATCCTTAAGGGAATGGACAAACCCTTTTCTCATATAAAAGGTTAAAAAGATCTTTCCACCCCCGATGTGGGACTAAAAAATCTCAATCAAGATGGTCAAAAGGAAATACATTTGGAGGCAAGCTCATTTGGAAAATTTTAAGTTTCCAAAATTCAAATTTGCCTCCAGCACTTTGCATGCATTAACTATATTTCATCATGTAAAACTCACTAATCCCTAATGACTAGATGATTATAAGAAAAAGGAAAAAAGAAATCCTATCTCAGTTCTACCTGTAATATAGGAAATGGAACCAAGGATTCTCTATAGCAAAAGACAAAGCAATAGAAGGGCAATCTAGAGATAGTTGTTTCCAATTAAATATCAAGAGAGAATGTACATGACTAGACAGCTACTCTCCCTTTCTATATTTCAAACATCTCTGGCAGTTTAGATTTCCATCCAGAGTTCACTTGTTTAATCAGCATACATTTCCTTATTTGGCATCAATTTAGACAAAAAAATGACAAAAGTAACAGGATAGGATATAGTAAGCAAATAACATTTGGACACCGATGACTTACATTTTTAGATAATTAAACAAGGCAGCGGCTTAGCAACAAATTCTTTGGGGAGAAGAATCAAATCCAATCCAATGTGTCAGATCATTCAAATCACATGAAACATCTAAGACTGAATCACATCGAGGAAACAAAATTGTGGGAGTGAAAAACATAAGCTAGAGCTAAACTGTGAAAGAGAGAGGTCATGATACCTTCACGGAACTATGAACAGAGTCATCTGATGAATGGTGATGATGATTGAGGATCCTAGAGTACCTATTGATGAATGGGGATGAGGGACCATCAGATTGGATTTTAGAGTGGCCGAATGATGGTGGAGGTGGAGAAAACTTCAGAATCTTAGAGAGAACAAGAGGAATATAAAATTAAGAATTCTATTAGACTCTTAAGTCCATCCAAAATCGATTAAGCCCCAAATAGCTAAGTCTCTAACTAGCTAAGCTATGATCCTAATTGGGCCTTACATCAAACATTTTTGGGCTATTAAACGGGCCAGAATATTGGCTCAAGCTCGGGCTCGGCCAGGGCTGAGCCAAAGTTATACCCAAACCTAGCTTGAAAGACAATTACATAAGCCCAAATCTAATCTGAATTGTATCGGGCCTAATTTGAAGCCCAACTCAAAATCAGGCTAGCTTGAGCCCAACTGCAACCCTACTCATGATTTATTGATTTACCTTTTAGACTATCTCTTTTCTTTCTTTAAGAAAAAAGAAAAGGGTATTGACACTCAATGTGTAGTCGTGGTCTAGCTGTAGAGGCAAATAGTAGATATCGCATCCTAAGTCGCATGATTTATTATTTCACCTTTCAGACTAGCTCTTTTGTTTTTAGAAAAAAGAAAAAGAAGAACGGCACCGAATGTCTCTTCATGGTCTAGCACCAGAGCTAAATGGTAGGTATCACATCCTACC
Organism: Elaeis guineensis; assembly: GCF_000442705.2. Lineage (NCBI taxonomy): Eukaryota > Viridiplantae > Streptophyta > Magnoliopsida > Arecales > Arecaceae > Elaeis > Elaeis guineensis. The sequence continues at coordinate 25,046,888 of NC_025993.2, read as the reverse complement.
TCTTATGATTTATTGCTTCACTTTTTAGACTAGCTCTTTTCTTTTTAGAATAAATAAAAAAGAGAATGGCACTCAATGTGTGGTCATGGTCTAGCACTAGAGGTAAATGATAGGTGCCACATCTTACCTCTTATGATGTTCAAGAAAACAATCAGACAGCCGTCTGAAGAAAAGTTATCTACAAAACAAAGTAAATTTTAGTACAGTATCCCATGAAAGAATAGTGAGCACACCACGTACGTGAAAAGATCACAAAGGTTACTCATTCATGTGTGATATTTGCACTAATTAGGCGCATGAGATGGAACAAAATGAGTAACGGCCTAGCATGACTAACCATTTTGAGTCTTTTGTACTCGAAAAAGGCTATGTGGCTCATGAATATTTGAACATCATTTAAAATTTAAATTTCTGTGGCCATTTGATTGCTAAGACTAAAAAATTAAGTCCGTCTAAGAAGGCATACCAATCCCAATCCTAAGTCGTCAAGCAAGGTCAGACTGGTGTCTTAGATATTCTCGAGCTTGCTTACCAAAAGAGAAAAATTCTCGAGTTTCTAATAGTACTGCCACATATTCCAAAAAATAATAAAATAAAATAAAACAACAAAAAGATAATCTATTATATGTCTACTGTTGGTGTTGTTTCATCAATCACGTAGATTCCAAGAGCATAACATCTACTTTTAGTTTTGAGGCCCATGTCGAAAGCTTTGAAAATCTTGTCACTCTTTTAGCACGAGGCTGTTGTATAGTTTACAACAAGAATAATTATATTTCAAAAAAATATTTCCATGCTTACTTACCCAAAAAATATATTCCCGAGTTTCTAATTGTACTACCACATATTCCAAAAAATAATAAAATAACATAAACAACAAAAAGATGATCTATTATATCTCTACTGTTGGTGTTATTTCATCAGTCACATAGATTCCAAAAGAGCATTGTTGCAACTAAAATCGATTGAGGTCGGAAGTTGAATGCCCAATTCTCATGTAGGGATGCTGTTGCTGGAGTGACCTACAAAACAAATTCAAAATCGAAGGTTGTGGCTCTGATAAAGATCTTCCGATGCTCAAATCAGAAAAGCAAAAAATAAAGGAGCAGCAATGGATTCTCTGAAAGAAATTTGATTGATTTACCTAGGTCCTCGGGGCTCTGGTTGTTTATATAGAAGGATGTCGGATAGCTAGGTTATTAGCTGTGAGATCGCATGATCTCGAGGTTGCCAGGCCATTGGTCATGCCAAACTAGGCGAGGTAATTCAGTCTTTAATCACTCCCATGAGATCAGGAGAGATGGTTATGCCCGATCCTTATTCACTCGGGATGGACAGCTGTCGTGTATGTTAAAGAGATAAGTCGGCTGAGGTGACGAGGACAGCTCATACATAGGTTAAATCTCGCGGACGCCTCAACTCAGCATAGAGATGAACTCCTTAGCTCATACAGTGGTCAGCGGTCATATTGATGATCTGAGAACTTGAAATACCTTGTGATGTAGTGCTGATCCGAGGTACTCAAGGTAACCACCGTAACACTAGCCCCTACTCCTGAGTCTGAGAATCAGGCAAAAAGAGTACTCTAAAAGTACCTCGGATCCAATGCCATGCACTTCCACTTCCACACCTACTTTTTATATTTAAAGTGCGTGACGTCAGCTTGACACGACTGACGCAGATAGGCATAACTGATGGGACCACTCAAATGATAGTTCCTTTGAGGTTTTAATTACTTTGCGATGGCTTTTCATTTTCTTCCTCCTTTAAATTTATACTTTAAAGGCTCGGATAGCTATAGATATCCTTTTGTGCTGATTATTCATCATGATTCCTTAGTGCAAGATGGATTCATAATGCATGAAGAGACTTGAGCAAATCCTGGTTCGTAAGAGGCAGGTCATGATTTCGATTGCTAAAATGGGACCCACGATTGGAGAAGAAGAACATGCCACTCCTACCGCTGAGCCCACGTCCCCATCATTAAAAGTCGTGATGTAGGATTCTCCAGAAAAAGTTTTGATTGATGGAGCACCAATGGAGATAGTACCAAAAATGAGCACCGAGGGGTGCTCCAAAAAAGATCTGATTGAGGTAGCATAGATGGAGAAGGTGGTCGACAATCTGGAGAAGGATCCGACGACGATAATGGAGATTGGGGGATCTCTGGAGATGGCCACTCCTATTGGGTGCTTTCTTGCATCCACTTCTCATGCGGGACCCTCAGATCTGATGCCTCATGCTCCATTTGTAGGAGAGAATCTCCAATCCACGACAGAGTACTTGAATAATTTTCTACCGCCAGCCAAGAGATTGTTCCTCAACGATCAAAGGGGCGAGAAGCGATCCGCCGATGCTTTAAGGTCCCTTGTACATATGGGCCAATATTTGGCAAGCTTTGCTAGTTCCAACCTCGATATTCTGATGATGGAGAAGGAGAAAATCGACTTGCTGAAGTACCAGTTAGAGCATCTAGAGAGGGATAATACTGAGCTGGCTAAGGAGCTCAGTTTTACAAAGGAGACTCTTCAGGAGGCCCAGGAGTTGATTCTCCATCGGGATGAAAAACTGTGGCAGGCCGAAAGATAGATTGAGGCCCTTGAGCAACAGAAATCCAGGGCCAATAGAAAGATTGAAGATCTCGAAGGGCATATTATCACCCTTGAGAGATAGAGGTCTGACGTTGAGAGAGACTGTTGCTAGACTCGTGATGACCTGGAACATTTGAGGAGGTCACTTGAAGTGGGAAGAGATTCTCCTTATCTTGAAACTTACTCTCGAAGGAGCCCCAGTGGTGGTCCATCCAAGAGAGCCAGAACCTCTGAAGGGACGAGGTGAGCTGGCCAAATAGATGAAGAAGTCTGGGCTCGAAGTTGAGATGCTCAAAAAAGCAAAAGAGAGGATCGAGAAGGAGGTTGGAGAAGTCTCCATGAAAGCCAACGCCACTGAGAGGAGAGCCGAAGATGTTGAAGTGGCATTGGGAAAGACTGTTGAGGAGAATTTTCGGTTGCTGGATAGAGCAATGGAGTTCGAAACTCAAGCAATGAGAAATGTGGCTGCTAGTGAGGAGAACTCTCACCTACAAAAGAAAATAAGAGAACTGAAGGCCCGACTGGAGGCTGAAGAGAAGCGAACAGCCGACACTACTTCTAAGGCTATGGAGGACTTTAGGGCCTCAGAAAAATATGAAAGAAAAAGAGCTGAATATTCTGCTGATACCTATGATACCAGAAGGCAGTCTAGCCAAGTCTGAGTTGCTGCCAAATATTCGAGTCTGGACTTGAATTTTTTGGATGAGATCTGAGATCCTACCATTGCGGATGTCTCAGTGGCCTGCACCTCAGTTTCAGGCACCGTCCTGTAATTTTTATATTTTTCTTTTTTATGTTTTGATCTTTTTAGGGTTATTGTAAGAAAATTTTGAAAGAAATAAAATGAGTAGAATCTTTTTTGTCATACCTCTGCTACGTGAACTTACTCATACCAATCTGAGGTAATTTAATTGAACGACAACCTCATTCTGCTCCCTTAAATATGGACAATTATAGAGAATGACGGTCAATGACTCACCCGATAAGGCTACATTTGGGAGATAGCATGGGGCCTATGAAGATGCACCATGTGGGCACATTCTGCTTTGCGAAGTGTTGCAGGGATTTATTCTCACTTTGGAGAAAGTGTGTCATTAACTACTTGGCCATTAACCCT
>NC_025993.2:25013385-25043080 GCF_000442705.2 Elaeis guineensis | reverse complement strand
AATTTTTTGGACTTCGGTGACTCAACTTGGTAACTCAGGTCAATCCTGGATGCTAAATAAATACCATAAAAGAAATACAAAAATAGAATAAAATCAAAAAAAGGTGAAACCTACCCAGTATTCAAGGGAAGTAAAATTTAAAAATTATGATGAAACATTATCCATTTTAATTTTATATGCTTCATTCGTTGGTTCTAGATAACCGACTAAATATAGAACACGTGATGTGAGCTTACTGGAGTATTTGATAGAATTAATGTTTAAAATTACAAGAAAATGAAACAAGCAAAATGGATGCTTAAATGCTTGATATGATGAAGCCAACATAGAAATATCATTTTATTAAAATCGAGGAACATAAGTTTGGTGAGTTTTTTAATTTGGTCAAGTTAACTAACTCAGGATAGACATAGGCCAAACCTGATTTAGTCATAATCCTGCTCTAAAGCTTTGCAATTGATATGAATTTTGACCAACTAGAATGAAAAAAAATGATTCAGCTTGGCCAAGCCATCGTCAACATGTGTAGGTTTTTTACCTCTCAATATGGGGTACTTTGTGAGCTCAAAGAAAAAATATGTGACATTCTTAGTTAAAGGAATCAACATTATACCTTGTGAAGGCATTGAACTTGTTAAATTGTTTTGATCCAAATCTAAGGAATTAAGCGACGATAAATTTTCAAAAGCTATGGGTATCCCTCTTGTGAGCTAATTTTGTCCAAGATGAACCACTCTAAGCTTCTACATTTCTAGAAGGCCTGAAGTATATGGCCATGGATATAAACAAAGAAGATGATATGAACCATTACACTCAATGTGTTAATAGTGTCATGACAGAGAAATAATTGCAAATTAATGACTCTATAAGTAATTACCTTCCATATTAATTGTGCCATTTAGCCAATTTTGTCTTAAGATTCAGGACACTAAGTGAACATAGATTTTGAGAGATAATGGAATCATTCCAATGACACTGTTATAGGTAAGATCAAGAATTTCCAACTTTCTAAATGTTGATATATCTATCAATTATAAAGTCCCCCAAGAAAATGAATCTAAATAAAAAATATTTACAACAAGATGATGGAATATGTGTATAGACTAAAAAAATTGAAGAAACAACTTGGATAAGGGAGAGGTTGACATAAACCAAGAAGACAATATATAACCCATTACACTTAATATATTAATAGTCTCATGATAGAGAAATAATTGCATTGGAGCCTTTAAGTTATTAACTTGCAAATCAAGTGTGGCATTTAGCATGTTGCCTTGCAAATATAGCACAGTGAGTGAAGATAGATTTTTGAGAGATAGTAGAATTATTCCAGAGAAGCTGTTATAGCTGAGATCAAGGACTTTCAACTTTCTAAATCCTGATATATCTATCAAATACAAAGTTTCTTAAAAATATAATTTTAAATAATAAATATTTATAACAAGAGAATGGAATATATGTATGGACTAAAAAAATTGAAGAAACATGTTAGATAAGGGAGAGACTGACATAAACTAAGAAGACAATATATAACCTATCATACTTAATATGTCAATATTTTCATAATAGAGAAATAATTGCATAGGAGCGTTTAAATTATTACCTTGCAGGTCAAATGTGCCATTTAACATGTTGCCCGATAGATATAAGGCACTGAGTTGAGATAAATTTTTGAGATATAATGGAATAGTTCCACTGAGGCGGTTATAGCTAAGATCAAGGATTTCCAACTTTCTGAAGCCTGATATATCTGTCAAACATAAATTTTTTAAGAAAATAAATCTAAATAAAAAAATATTTACAACAAGAGAACGGAACATATGTATAGACCAAAAAAATTGAAGAAACAAGTTGGATAAGGGAGAGGCTGACATAAACTAAGAAGATAATATATAATCCATTATACTTAATGTGTTAATGGTCTCATAACAGAGAAACAATTACATAGGAGCCTTTAAATTATTACCTTGTATGTCAAGTGTGCCATTTAACATGTTGCCCCTTAGATATAAGGCATTGAGTGAAGATAGATTCTTGAGATATAATGGAATAGTTCCGATAAGACTTTTATAGTCTAGATCAAGTATTTCCAACTTATTGAAGCCTAATATATCAGTCAAATATCAAGTTTTTTAAAAAAATAAATCTAAATAAAAAGTATTTATAACAAGAGCATGGAAAATATGAATAGACTGAAAAATTAGAGAAACAAGCTGGATGGGGGAGAGGTTGACACAAACCAAGAAAACAATATATAACCCATTATACTTAATATGCTAATGGTCTCATAACAAAAAATAATTGCACAGGAGACTTTAAGTTATTATCTTGCATATGAAGTGTGCCATTCAGCATGTTGTCTCCTAAATATAAGGTACTGAGTGAAGATAGATTTTTAAATGATATTGGAATAGTTCCAGTGAGCATGTTATCACTGAGATCAAGGATTTCCAACATTTTGAATCCTGATATATCTGTCAAATACAAAGTTTTCAAAAAAAGTGAATCTAAATCAAAAATATTTATAGAAAGACGATGGAAAATATGAATAGATTGAAAAAAATTAAAGAAGCATGTTGGATGAGGGATAGGCTAACATAAACTAAGAAGGCAACATTAAAGTCATCATACTCAATGTGTTAATGGTATTATAATAGTGAAATAATTACACAAGAGATTTTAAGCTATTATCTCGCACATCAAGTGTGCCATTTAGATAGTTGCCATACAAATATAGGGCCCTGAGTGAAGATAGCATTTTAAAAGATAAAGGAATAGTTTGAGTGAGCCTATTAAAGCTAAGATCAAGGATTTTCAATTTTCTCAATCCTAATATGTCTGTCAAATATAAAGTTCCCAAAGGAAGAGAATTAAAATCAAAAATAGTTACAACAAGAGGCTAGAAAATATGAATAGAATGGAATTGCAGAAACAAGCTTGATGAGAAAGAGGCTGACATAAAGCAATAAGACAATATAAACCATTATACTCAATGTGTTAATGATCTCATAATAAAGAAATAATTACAAAGAAGCCTTTAAGTTATTACCTTGCACATTAAAATAAGATGATAGTAAATATGTATACACATAAAAAATTGGAGAAATAAGTTGGATGAGAAGATGCTGACATAAACCAAGAAGACAATATATAACTCATCATACTCAATGTGCTAATGATGTCGTAAAAAAGAAATAATTATAAAGGAGCTTTTAAGTTATTACCTTGGACATCAAATGTGCCACTTAGATAGTTTCTTTGTAAATAGAGGGCACTAAGTAAAGATTAATTTTTAAAGATGATGGAATAGTTCTAGTGAGCCTGTTATAGTTGAGATCAAGGATTTCTAACTTTTTGAATCTTAATATATCTGTCAGATACAAAGATCCCAAAAGAAGAGAATTAAAATAAAAAATAGTTATGACAAGAGGCTAGAATAGAATGAATTGCGAAAACAAGTTGGATGAGGAGAGAGTAACATAAACCAATAAGACAACATAAACCACTATATTCAATGTTTTAATAGTCTTGTAATACAAAAATAGTTGTAGATGACTTAGATAAGTTATTACCTTCCTTATTAAGTATGCAATTCAGCTTGTTGGATCTTAGATTAAGGACATTGAGTGAAGATAGATTTTTGAGAGTTAATGGAAAAGTTCCAATGAGCCTGTTATAGCTGAGATCAAGGATTTTCAATTTTCTCAATCCTAATATGTCTATCAAATACAAAGTTTCCAAAGAAAGAGAATTAAAACCAAAAATATTTATGACAAGCTATATAAATATGAACAGAATGAAATTGCAAAAACAAGTTTGATGAGGAAGAGGCTAATATAAAGCAATAAGATAATATAAACCATCATACTCAATGCGTTAATAGTTTCGTGTTAGGGAAATAGCTGCAAGTGACTTTATAAGTTACTACCTTCCTCATGAAGTGTGCCATTCAGCATGTTGAATCTTAGATTTAAGACATTAAGTAAAGATAAATTTTTGAGAGATAATGGAATAGTTCCAGTGAGTAAGTTATTGCTGAGATCAATAATTTTCAACTTTCTTAGTCCCAATATATCTATCAAATAAAAGTTTCCAAAGAAAGAGAATTTATATCAAAAGCACTATTTGCAACAAAAGGATAGAAAATATGAATAGAATGAAATTAAAGAAATAAGTTGGATGAGAGAAAAGCTAGCTGACTCATCTGTGATAACGATCCTACAATTTGATTGTCAGATAAGTTAAGTTGTTGGAGCTCATGAAAAGAAGAAAAAATACTAAAATTCAATCGCCATTGCTTAAGTTGATCATATTCTATAAGGCTCGAAAGCACAAGCTTTGATACTTGTTTTGTATTGTTGCTACAAATCACTCTCTTCCAGAGGCAGCAGTCACTCCCTCTTCCCCATGTCGGTGGTGAAGTGTAGTTGTTGTGAAGGAGAGAAGATCCTTTCTTCCTATCTGGAAATAGAGCTTTCTCCGCTCGTAAAGAGAGCAAATGAACTACCTATTAGCCGACATGACATCCCTTGGGAGAAGTCAAGCAGCCCTAGTGCAGCGAGAGGCTTGCTAATTGCTAACTCAATAGTAGAGTATACTTAGCCTTAAGTGTGTCTATGCTCTTGTACACACATTCTGCTGAAGCAAGTAATTCGTCAAGATTGGTAGAAGTTTATAAAATAACGATAAACTTTAATAGAGCTTCATATTCCTCCAAAGGACATCCCAAGCTAGAGCTGCAGTTGCATAGGACTACAATCAATGAAGTCCATAACAAAATTGCTAGCCTTGAGTAGATGACAAAGTAGTAGCAATTCCTCATAATAGGGTGAATATTATAAGGTAATTATTTGATGCGTATTTGCTTCTCATCTCATCCTTGCACCTATCATATAAAAGCATGGAGGTTTGGAAATTTGAGTCTATGGCCAAGTCAACATATTGCTAGGTTGACTGCATGGCTTCCAATAATATCATATTCAATCCCTTAATGCTAAGATTTTGTTTTAGGAAAGGTGATTGGGAGTGGACCCCAGCCAGAGAATAATATTAGAATTGAAAGTGAGTGAAGTGTAATTCACCAAATAGAAGAAACTAGTAAAAAATAAAAATAAAAAATTCAAAGACAAGCGGGCAGCTCACAAAAGGTAAAAGAAAGCAATAGGAATACACGAGGAACAATTTCTTATAAGATCTAAAATCCACTCACTAAGAACTTAAGAAGATTTAGTGGTAGAAACTTTTTCAATGGAATCTAATTATTGTATGGCCTAACCTTGGTTGCATTGCTCTCCAACCTGTCCGACCTAACAAATCTCAACATTAATTAACATCTGATTTTTATGAAATATTAGTCCAGCTTGGGTCAAATTATAGATATGATGATCAATGAAGATCATATTTGCATCTTTCACATTTTGACCCAACCCAACCCCAAATTAACAAGTGACTTGAAATTGATGGCTCTTTGATTTGACCCATCCAACATTAACCAACCTAACTCACATGGGCATGAGTGTGCGTAAGCTTAATATCGGTTGCCATAACCTATGACACTATCATATCAGAATGTCATGTATAAATTGTGGCAATCAATCTAATCACTTTAAAATATCTAGCAAGTGATTTGAGCTTGAGCTCAGTGGTTGCACTCTCTTGTTTGGAAGTGAGGGGTCAAAATAATTTGGACTTATATAGTATTATTTTTTAAGACATTATTTTAGAAATTTTTAAGTAAAAAATCCTAGAATTCTAGGTACTTTCTTGTTAGGATTTGATGCCTCAAGATTCAGCCATATTGAGTCCGATGAGTTCGCGGCAAAAAACGGAGTCCAACGAGACCAAGATCACCTGAAACGGAGCTCGGATGGAGGAGATACGAGCTTATGAAGTCGGCACGAGATCCGAGGCGGTGGAGGACCGCCAACGGACGGCGGCGGGCGGCAGTGGCGCAGCCGCAGGCAGCGGCGTGTGGGACGCGCAACCCAGGCCCGTGGCCCAGGCGGCGCGGGCCCGCGCGTGGGAGTGGGCCGGCCCCGGCCCAAGCCCAGGCGGCCTGCTGGCCATTTGCCCCGGTCGACGGCTAGGCCTGTGGACCGCACGGGTTTTTCCACGCGTTTCGCACGGTCCACGATACTATTCCATGGACCGGTCACGATCGGAGGGCGTGGGTTGATCTGTTTATTGATCCGATGGTTCAGAACCTGATTTGGGTTGATTAAGGACTCTTAAACCTAATCTAATTAGGTTTTAACCCTTTAAAAGGGCCTGTGGACGAACAGTAAAGTGGTGGTTCGGGTTTTCTCACTGTACAGAGCCGTACGAACCCGAGAGGAGAGAGAGAGGTGAAACACTGAGAGAGAAGGAGCAGGAGGCTCCTGGACAGCGGTCGCCAGGCACTTCAGGGGTTCAGGGGGTCTTCCAAGAGAGAGAGGGCTTTTGTGAGGGAACTTCTAGTGAGAGAGAATTAGGTGTACAAGAGTTGAGGGTGAGGTCTCCTCTTGTAAAATTTTTTTTTCATAGTGAAGTTTGCATGCCCCGTGGAGGTGAGTGCTTTTGTGGCTGATCCACGTATTTTGATTATTTTTTTTTTGTTTTGTTTCTTCTTTCTTCCTGCTGCATCGCATGGTACTGAAAGGATCTTGGAAGGTTCCCCCTTCATTGAGGAGAAGACCAGGGTGCTGGTTTTACTGGCATCGCTTCCCCCTTCGTACGAGTCCTTGGTGACTGCTCTTCTAGTGGGGAAGAGCACTATCAAGATGGACGAGGTCACCGCGGCGATACTCCAGAACGAGGTTCTCAGGAGGGAGAACCCAGTTTCAAGCTCAGGTGGCGGTAGCTCAGCTTTGGTGGCTTCTGGAGGAGCAGGAGGCTGTAGATGGAGGACAGGAGATCACAACGAGGGCAGTCCAAGTCCAGGAGGGACTTAACCAAAATCAGGTATTACCGGTGTGAGGAGTTGGGGCATCTAGCCAGAGATTGCCCTCAACTGAAAAATCGGACGGTGGCTGCTGTAGCGACGTCGGCAGTGATTTAGATGGAGATGTCTTTGAGATATCTGACGATGTATCTACTTCTTCCCAGCAGTGGATATTAGATTCTGCATGCCCCTATCATGTATGTTGCAGAGAGGAGCAGCTTGACTCCCTAGAGAACAATGAGAGCACTGTATATCTGTTGGATGGATCGAGCTGTGCGATCAGAGGTATTGGGACGGTCAGCTGGAGGACACATGATGGTGCTGTGAGGAGATTGGGGAGGTCTGATACATACCCAATTTCAGGAGGAATCTTATCTCACTTAGCAGACTGGATTCGAGAGGCTACAGGACGGTAGCTGGTGGAGGAATCCTGAGGGTGTTATACGGCGATAGGATTGTGCTGGAGGGGAAGAAGAGGAGCAGAGGATATTATTATCTGGCGGAGAGCCCAGTGCGAGGTGGAGCTTCGGGAGCCAGGTAGAGTCCAGAGTGAGGTGGAGCTCCAGGAAGCAGATCGGGCACGAGACAGGAGACTCAGGAGGATGAGAGGCAACATCGCAAGGTGAGATTCCTATTGCCGCAGGATGATGCCCCGAGCAGGTCTCAGGTCAGGAGGAGCACAGCATACGATGGAGATGGGATCGAGCAGCCTGGCTCGACTCCCATGTTTGCCCATCCATGATCAGCAGGCGATTGCCCCAGGGCATGGGGACGAGGAGATCCAGAAGCTCTCGGAGTTTGGAGGAGGCCGAATATCGAGTCGAGTGGAGATTGTTAGAATTTGATATCTTGAGATTCAGCCCATATTGAGCCCACGATGAGGTTCGCAGCAAAAAATGGAGTCCAACGAGATCAAGATCACCTGAAACGGAGCTCGGATGGAGGAGATACGAGCTTATGAAGTCGGCATGAGACCCGAGGCGGTGGAGGACCGTCGGCGGACGGCGTCGGGCGGCAGCGGTGCAGTCGCAGGCTGCGGCGCACAGGAGCGCGACCCAGGGCCGCGGCCCAGGCGTGCGCGGGCCCACGTGCGGGAGCGGGCCGGCCCCGACCCAGGCCCAGGCGGCCTGTGGCCATTTGCCCCGGTCCACAATGGACCGGGCGGTCCACGGCTGGGCCTGTGGACCGCACGGGCATTTCCCACGATTTGCATGGTTCACGGCACTATTCTGGATCGATCACGATCGGAGGGCGTGGGTTGATCTATTTTTTGATCCGACGATTCAGAACCTGATTTGGGTTGATTAAGGACTCTTAAACCTAATCTAATTAGGTTTTAACCCTTTAAAAGGGCCTGTGGACGAACAGTAAAGTGGTGGTTCGGGTTTTCTCACCGTACAGAGTCATACTAATCCGAGAGGAGAGAGAGAGATGAAAGCGCTGAGAGAGAAGGAGCAGGAGGCTCCTGGACAGCAGTCGTCAGGCACTTCAGGGGTTCAGGGGGTCTTTCAAGAGAGAGAGAGCTTTTGTGAGGGAAACTTCTAGTGAGAGAGAATTGGGTGTACAAGGGTTGAGGGTGAGGTCTCCTCTTGTAAAATTTTTTTTCATAGTGAAGTTTGCATGCTCCGTAGAGGCGATCCCTTTTGTGGCTGATCCACGTATTTTGATTATTTTTTTCTTTTGTTTTTTTCTTATTTCTTCCTGCTGCATCGCGTGGTACTGAAAGGATCTTGGGAGGTGGTGTCCTGGCCAGACATCCACCCAACACTTCTCTTCTCCAATAGTAAGACTTCTCTCTTCTATCTCAAAAATGGACAAAAGAAAAAGAAAATATATTCTAGTAAGCAATTATGCATGGCCAGTATTAACCCAAAAAGCAACACATTATACATTGGAAAGGACCCTCACCTTAACATTTATTGACTAGTGTAAGATCGCCATAATGGTTATTTACCTCAAATAGTAATATTTCATATTTTTAATATTTAAATAATAATTATAGTCATTATAACAGCGTTATAGTGAAATACACATAAGAAACTAACAAAATTATCTGTCCCTTCACTTTTTAGTATTATGAGGATCCATTATACCATGAAGATAACAGCCATCCCTATTTTTAAAAGTAATTTTCATGCTGCATTGAGAACCAACTCAAGGTAGTTCCTCTGGACCATAAACCGAAAATGCTATCTAATTACTAGTCTTCTATGCTAAGTTATTGAAGATACTAATGTGACCCTAAAGTAAATTGTCACATCACCCAACTATAGTAGTGCAGTTAGACATTTTATTTATTAATTATCTTCTTTTTTTATATCCATAGGTAGAGAAAAACTTAGGTGACCAAAATTGGATTTTAAGAAGGAATACATAATCATGATTTATGGCTCTGAGACAAACTCTAGAGGCTCTAGGTTAGCTGAAAGCAATGACTATTTAAATCAAACATTTCATTTGATATTCATGAATTGTTTCATCATTGAATTCTACCTCTATCTCTCTCTTTTTTTTTTCTTTAATACTATTTTAGGTTTGAAATCTCTTAAACCCTAAGAAAAAACCATATAGAAAAAATTATCACGAGATTGTTTGGACGGTCACTATGTAAGCATTCATCTGTGATCATACACCGGCATAAATTTGACCTTTATCTAGAATGAAGGAAGTTTTTCTACAATAAGTATGGTGGTTGTGATTGAATAAACATGGTCGCATGGCAACAATTCACATGCAACCAAAAGCTTTCCGTTGGAATTTTATTGAGCCAAAGTGGCCACCACGTGCAGCTTCTTCTTGGCCCCGTGTGGTGTTATGACGTCTTTCAAGAAAATTATGGTTGAGACTTTTGAAAGACAGCCAAAGTTCATGCTAACTTGTTTTTAACTCTCCACGCATGCTTTGAATTTGATGTCTTCAAACTTTTAATAAGATTTTCAGCCAAAGAATAAGGTGCTTTTGATATGGTCTCAGTCCTCTGGTTTTTCAGGATTCCAAAACTGACTGATGACTGACTTGGAGTCACCAATGACTTCGATAGTAATATTATATTTAGTTGTTGGTTCAGTTAAAGCCCATGATGGATATTCTGTACTTAGCCAAATTGCTGGTTGCCAGAAAAACCAATTGACTTGCTTTGAGTACACGTACAAAACTTCCACTCAAGCCGACATGTGTATAGCTATGGGAGGATCTATATAGACATGTATATAGTGCCATATCAATTGTGCACATTTTAATTAGATACTAATAGAGAGTCAAAAAATTCAAATAATATTTTTTAATTAAATTTTTTTTGAATAAGATCCTAAATTATTGCAAATGGTATGAAAGTGGAAGCAACCTGTAGCTCATGTAAATTAGGGGGTACTACAGTACAGATACATTTGGGCTGACTATATGCTAATCATAATGCTTATAATGGAATTTACAATATTTATTGGATTTGAATAGATTTGAATCCATAATATTACGAACTCAATATTCTCGAATCTCAATAATATAAACTTGTGTTCCAATGAGCCTGGTATAACTGAGATCAAGGATTTTCAACTTTTTGAGTCCTGGTATGTTTGTCAAATACAAAGTTTTCAAAAAAAATGAATCTAAATGAAAAATATCTATAATAAAATAATGGAACATATGAATAGATCGAAAAAAATAAAGAAACAAGTTGGATGAGGAAGAAGCTTACATAAACCAAGAAGCCAATATATATACTCAATGTATTAATGGTAGAGAAATAATTAAATAAGAGCCTTTAAATTATTACCGTGTACATCAAGTATGCCATTTAGCATGTTGTCCCCTAGATATAAGACATCAAGTGAAAATAGATTTCTAAACGATAATAGAGTAGTCCTAGTTATAAGCCTGTTATACCTAAGATTAAGGATTTTTAACTTTTTGAATCCTGATATATCTATCAAATACATAGTTCTCAAAGAAAGTGAATCCAAATCAAAACTATTTACAGCAAGAGGATCGAAAATATGAATAGACTGAAAAATTAGAGAAGCACATTTGATAAAGAAGAGGCTAACATAGATCAAGAAGGCAATATATAACCTACCATACTCAATGTATTAATGGTTTTGTAATAGAGAAATAATTGCATAAGAGTCTTTAAGTTATTACCTTGCTCATCAAGTGTGCCATTTAGATAGTTGCCTTGCAGATATAGAACCTTGAGTGAAGATTGATTTTTAAAAGATGACGGAATAGTTTCAGTGAGCTGGTTATAGCTGAGATCAAGGATTTCCAACTTTTTGAATCCTGATATATCTGTTAAATATAAAGTTCCCAAAGAAAGTGAGTCTAAATAAAAAAATATTTATACCAAGAGGATAGAAAATATGAAAAGACTAAAAAAACTAGAGAAGCAAATTAGATGAGGGAGAGGCTAATATAAACTAAGAAAATATGCAAACCATTATATTCTATGTGTTAATGGTCTCATGATAGAGAAATAGTTGTAGATGACTCTGCAAGTTATTACCTTCTATACCAAGTGTGCCATTTAGCATGTTGTCTCATAGATATAGAGCACGGAGGGAAGATAGGTTCTTGAGATATAATGGACTATTTCCATTGAGCCAATTATTATTGAGATCAAGGATTTCCAACTTTCTCAATTCTAGAAATCAAGGAAAGCTCATTGAGGCACTCTACTTCAAGACTATCCAAGTGAATTCTGATAAAGGCTGTAGATAATGCCTAGCCCAAAATGAACCGGCCCTGGCCCACTTCACCGGCCTAACGTTTAATTTGGGTCATGGCCTTTACTTTGGCTCATGGCCTAGCTTGAAAAGGGGCCACTCCTCTTCCCATTCTCCAATGGATGCTAAGAAAGCTTGCCTCCCGGCTATTCAAGGTTCCCACACCCCTCAAGAGGACGAGCCAATTCCCCCAATCCTTGTTTTCTTCTCTCTTAAATTCTCCAGATTTAACAATCATTGTCATCACCCTGCTTTTGCCGAAATCATGACTTCAAACTTGCCATATCCACCTCCTCACCTCTTAGTTTCCTCTTCTCCCTACTGTCATCGCACAAGGCCACTACTATGTACTACCCTGAAATTCCTTAAGAATTCACTGGATTTCATTTTTCCTGTTCCGAACACTCTCTTTGCTCCGAGCTTCCAACCCTGTTCCAAAGGCAGAGGCTTTGCCTCAACCATTTCCAGCCAGGGTGCCTCAATGACCTCTTCAGACTTTTTATTTTTTAATCAAGTATTCAGCCAAAACATCATATTCCTTTGACATGGTCTTGATCTTTTGATAAATCTTCATCTTTTAGACTCTATGTTGCATGTAATTAACATGTTTACAGCTTCCATGAATAAATCTCGAAAGAGTTTTCTTGTGTGCCGGTGAAACATACATTGTTGTTACTTAGAGAAGCAACAATACTTGGTCCATTGTAAGCCTTGCAATAAGGTTTATTTGAGTCTTAGCTGATTCCCAGCTTTCTCATCTCAATTTACATAATATTTACTAACACAGAAATTAAGACATGGCTTTGGATGGATGGGCGCTAAGGAATTCTATCCGACCTAACAAATCTCAACATTGATTCACACCTGATATTTATGAAATATTAGTTCAGCTTGGGTCAAATTATAGACATGATGATCAATGAAGATCATATGTGCATCTTCCATGTTTTGACCCAACCCCACCCCAAATTAACAAATGACCTGAAATTGATGGCTCTTTGATTGACCCATCCAACATTAACCAACCTAACTAACATGGACGAGTGTGCATGAACTTAATATCAGTTGCCATGACCAACCTATGACACTATCATATCAGGATGTCATGCATGAATTGTGGCAATCAATTTGATCACTTTAAAACATCTAGCGAGTGATTTGATCTTGGGTTTAGTGGTTGCACCCCATTGTTTTGTAGTGAGGGGTCAAAGTGATTCGGACTGGTGTAGTACTATTTTTTAGAACATTATTTTAGATATTTTTAAGTAAAAAAAACCTTTATTTCTAGGTACCTTCTCTTCTCCTATAGTTAGACTTTTCCCCCTATCTCAAAAATGGACAAAAGAAACAAAAATAATCGAGCAAACAATGATGCATGACCTGTATTAACCCCGAAAACATCACAATATGGCATTAGAAAGGACCCTCACCTTAATAGTTATTGACTAGTGTAAGATCGTCATAACGGTTATTTGACTCAAATAGTAACATTTTATATTTTTAATATTTAAATAATAATTATATTCATTATAACAGTGTTATAGTGAAATATAATAAGAAAGTAAGCATGGCCACCATGTAAGCATTCATCTGTGATCATACACCGGTATAAATTTGACCTTTATCTAGAATGAAGTTTTTCCAAGATAAGTATGGTGGTTGTGATTGAATAAATATGATCGCACGGCAACAATTCACATGCAACTAGAAGCTTCTCGTTGGAATTTTATTTAGCCAAAGTGGTCACCACCGTGCAGCTTCTTCTGGGCCCTGTGTGGTGTTATGACGTCTTTCAAGAAATTATGGTTCAGACTTTTCAATAACGGGGCCAAAGTTACATGCTAACTTGTTTTTTACTCTCTGCGCATGCTTTGAATTTGACCTCTTCAAACTTTTAATAAGGTTTTCTGCCAAAGAATAAGGTGCCTTTGAGATGGTCTCGGTCCTTTGGTTTTTCAAGATTCCAAAACTGACTGATGATCAACTTGGAGTCACCAATGACTTTGATAGTAATGTTATATTTAGTTGTTGGGTCAGTTAAAGCCCATGATGGACATTTTGTACTTAGCCAAATTGTTGGTTGCTGGAAAAACCAATTGACTTGCTTTGAGTACGCGTACAAAACTTCCACTCAAGCTGACATGTGTATAGCTATGGAAGGATCTATATATGTATGTATGTAGTCCCGTAGCAACTATGCACTATATAGATTTTAATTAGATATCTATAGAGGGCCAAGAAATTCAAATAATACCATCTAACTATTTTTTTCGAGTAAGATCTTAAATTATTGCAAATGGTATTAAAATGGAAGTAACTTATAGCTCATGTAAATTAGGGGGCATGCAGTACAGATACATTTGGATTGACTATATGCTAATCATAGTACTTGTAATTGAATTTATAATACTTATTGGATTTCAATAGATTTAAATCGATGATAATACGAACTCAATATTTGAATCTCAATAATACAGACTTGTGTTCTCAATTACATTGCAGTGGATATATATATATAGATCCAAAAAATTAATAGGAATTTATATTAAAATAAAATATTTAAATACTTGTAAAATTCTATTCTTATATTCTAAATAAAAATAAAATTATTCATTTTTTAAATAAAATAAAATTTTTCTAATTTCTATATCTGTGCCTAATAAAGTGCTCTCTCACAGGATGGTCCTCCGTCAGTGGCTTTCATAGCATCAGAATGGGACCACATCAAAATCATTATTAACCAGTATTATAAGGTCATCAGAATGGTTATTTACCTTAAATAATAACATTTCATATTTTTTAATATTTAAATAACAACTATAGTTTTTATAACAATGTTAGAATGAAAAATAATGGGAAAATAATAAGATTACTTTTCCCTTCACTTTTTATTAAACACAAAATATTATTTCTAGAGCATACAATAACATTTAGAGAAAATCTTAATATTAGAAATTTAACTTTAAAAATTAATATTTTATTTATAGAAGGTACAAGTAAATAGTAATGAGCATTATTTATAGAAATAGATGATTATAAATATAAATCACATATGCACTATAATGGTAGTTATTTTTCTACATATTGTTATGTATATTACATTAAGTGTTCCAATAAGACTTTTATCTTGAATCCAATAGACCGGTCAATAGAATGGATGGTCAGCTCGGCAAGTCATCGGGAGAACATAGGGGTCCAGTTAGTTGTATTCTAATAGGACTACACCAAGCGGTTGGGTAAAGTATTCACATGGCAAATTACGGTCCATATGAGAGATAATAACCAAGGATAAAAATTAAGGTGTTATAACTGTTAAATAGTCATTCTAACAATTTTTTTAATAGCCCCCTTCCAAGGGTTTTGTTATATATATAATAACAGAGAAAACAATCATTACAACATGATATTTAGTATTATAAGCATTCATTATACAATAAAACTAACTACCATCCCTGTTTCTTCAGATATTTCTCGTGCTGCTTGAAGACCGACTCAAGATAGTACTTCTAGATCTTAAGCCGAAAAGCTATCTAATTACTAGCCTTCCATGCTAAGTTGTGGAAGACTAAATAACCTGACCCCTAAAGTAAATAGTTACATTAGCCAATCATGATACCTAGAGGAGTTAGACAAATTTTGTTTATTAATTATGTTCTTCTTTTATGTCCATAGGTAGGGAACAAATTAAGTGACCAAAATTAACTTCTAAGAAGGAATACTTGATTATCATTAATGGCTCTGAGACAGCCTGTAGAGGCCCCAGGTTAGTAGAAAGGGATACCTGCTCTTTTAAAAAAAAAAAAAAAAACCATGTTAGGTTAGAAATCTCATAAACTCTTTAAAAGACCACCTAGAAAAAGTCATCATGAGAATGTTTGGAAGGCCACCCGATAAGCATTCATCTGTGATCGAACCCCATCGTAAATTTCTACCAAAAAAATACAAAGTTTCCAAAAAAGAGAATTAAAATCAAAAATAGTTATGATAAGAGACTAGAAAATATGAATAGAATGAAATTGCAGAAACAAATTTGAAGAGGAGGATAACATAATGCAATAAGACAATATAAACCATTATACTCAATATCTTAATAGTCTCATGCTGGGAAAAAAGCTGCAGATGACTTTGTAAGTAATTACCTTCCTTATTAAGTGTACCATTCAGCTGGTTGGATCCTAGATTCAGGATATTAAGTGAAGATAAATTTTTGAGAGATAACGGAATAGTTCCGGTGAGTATGTTATCGCTTAGATCAAGAATTTTCAACTTTCTCAATCCTGATATATCTGTCAAATATACAATTTTCAAAAAAAAAAGAATCTAAATCAAAAGTACTATTTACAACAAAAGGATAGAATAGAATGAAATTAAAGAAATAAGTTGGATGAGAGAAAGGCTAGCTGACCCATTTGTGATAACGATCCTATTATATGATTGCCAGATAAGTTAAGTTGTCGGAGCTCGTGAAAGGAAGAAAAAATATTGAAATTCAATCGCCATTGCTTAAATTGATCATATTCCACGAGCCATGAAAGCATGAGCTTTGACACTTGTTTTGTACTATTGCTGCAGATCACTCTCTTCCAAAGGCAGCAGTCTCTCCCTCTTCCCCACGTGGGTGGTGAAGTATAGTTGTTGTGAAGGAGAGAAGATCTAAGCTCTAATAGAGCTTCATACTCCTCTAAAGGACATCCGAAGCTAGAGCTGCAGTTGCATAGGACTACAATCAGTGAAGTCCATAACAAAATTTCTAGCCTTGAGTAGGTGACAAAGTAGTAGCAATTCCTCATAATGGGGTAACTGATGTAAGATAATTATCTGATGTGTATTTGCTTCTCATCTCATCCTTGCACCAGTCATATAAAAGCATGGAGGTTTGGAAATTTGAGTCCACAACCAAGTCAACATATTGCTAGGTTGATTGCATGGCTTCCAATAACGTCATATTCAATCCCTCAATGCTAAGATTTTTTTTAGGAAAGGAGATTGGGAGTGGACCCTAGCCTGAGAATAATTATTAGAATTGAAAATGAGTGAAGTGTAATTCACCGAATGGAAGAAACTGGTAAAAAAAATAAAAAAATTAAAGACAAGCGAGCAGCTCACAAAAGGTAAAAGAGAGTCATAGAAAAATATGGGGAACAATTTCTTATAAGATCTAGAATCCACTCATTAAGAACTTAGTGGTAGAAACTTTTCCTACAAACTTGGACTTCTTGATAAAGTCTTCAATTGTTCCACATGCACTAACTCAATGCGTAAACCAGCAAGTCTATGTCTATATGGAAGAAAAGTATGCATCATGATCCATGTAGGACTTCTTTTTTGGAGAAAAGCTATTGGGAGCTTTTTTACTCTTGACCAAAAGTTTTTGCAAAGAGGATTTGACTCTCAAACAACAAGAGCTCTATGACTGTAGACTCCAGATATCCATAGACCAAATAGTCTATCTTTAACTACTATTCAAGAGGAGTAATATTTGAATGTACCATGTGAAGATTAGTGAAGAGATAGAAATCTGTTGGTAAATTCATTCTTTGTTGTACTTAATTTCATGGATGTTAATTAGGCATCGTATGCCTTCATTACTTCAACATCACTTTAAATTGCGATGAACTCTTTTAAAGTATATTAGTTAGTTCTAGTATAAATATGGGAGACCTTAATCTCTCTACTTAGCCTCTATAAGATGGACATCCGAGGAGGACTACCTTGCTCCTATGCCTACATGTTGGTGGATCTAGAAATCAAGAAAAGCTTCATTGAGGCACTCTACTTCAGGATTGTCCGAGTGAATTTGATAGAGGTTGTATATGATGTCTAGCCCAAAATGAACTGGGTCTGGTCCACTTCACCAGCCTGATGTTTGATTTGGATCATGGCCTGGACTTCGGCTCGTGGCCTGGCTTGAAAAGGGGCCACTCCTCTTCTCGATCTCCGATGGGTGCTAGGAAAGCTAGCCTCCTGGCTATTTAAGGTTACCGCCACCCCTCAAGAGGACGAGCCAATTCTCCTAATCCCTTTTTTCTTCTCTCTTGGATTCTCAAGATTTCTAACAATCATCCTCATCACCCTGCTTTTGCCAAAATCATGACTTCAAACTTCCCAGAGCCACCCCCCCACCTCTTAGATTCTTCCTCTCCCTACAGTCCTGGCACAAGGCCACTACTACGTACGTACTAGCCTGAAATTCCCCCAGAATTCACTGGATTTCATTTTTCCTGTTCCGAACACTTTCTTTGCTCTGAGTTTCCAACCCCATTCCAAAGGCAGAGGCTTTTGCCTCAATGACCTCTTCAGACTTTTTATTTTTTTAATCAAGTGTTCAGCCAAAACATAAGATGCCTTTGACAAGGCCTTGGTCCTTTGATAAATCTTCATCTTTCAGACTCTATGTTGCATGTAATTGACATGTTTGTGGCTTCCATGAATAAACCTTGAAAGAGTTTTCTTGTGTGCGGTGAAACATACATTTGTTGTTAATTAGAGAAGCCACAATACTTGGTCCATAGTAAGCCTTGCGATAAGGTTTATTTGAGTCTTAGCTGATTCACAGCTTTCTCATCTCAATATACATAATCTTTTTTATTAACACAAATTTAGACAAGGCTCATGGATGGATAGTCACTAAGGAATTCTCAGAGTAGATTAAAGATCTCCACGCAACGCACATAAGAGTTATAGTTAAGAATGTTGGCGAAATAAACATGAGAAGTAAACTACAAAGCATGATGCCAAAATGACAGTGGATTATTTTGACTGGAAATCAACATTGCTACTGTAAATGGATTGAGCCTTGAACAACTTGTATGAAGTATTAGGTCAGGATGGGCCAATTTCTAGGCTTCATGATTGTTTGGAATTTCACTCGGATCTTCCTTATTTTAATTCAATGGAATCTAATTATTGTATGGCCTAACCTTGGTTGCATTGCTCTCCAACCTGTCCGACCTGACAAATCTCAACATTGATTAACACCTGATTTTTATGAAACATTAGTCCAGCTTGGGTCAAATTATAGATATGATGATCAATGAAAATCACATGAGCATCTTCCATGTTTTGACCCAACCCAACCCCAAATTAACAAATGACCTGAAATTGATGGCTTTTTGATTTGACCCGCCCAACATTAACCAATTACCTAACTCGCATGGGAATGAGTGTGCATGAGCTTAATATCGGTTGCCATAACCTATGACACTATCATATCAGAATGTCATGCATGAATTGTGGCAATTAATCTAATCATTTTAAAACATCTAGCAAGTGATTTGAGCTTGAGCTCAGTGATTGCACCCTCTTGTTTGGAAGGGAGGGGTCAAAATGATTTGGACTTGTGTAGTATTATTTTTTAGGACATTACTTTAGAAATCTTTAAGTAAAAAATTCTAAAATTCTAGGTACCTTCTCTTCTCCGATAGTAAGATTTCTCTCCCCTATCTCAAAAATGGACAAAAGAAAAAAAAAATCTAGCAAGCAATGATGCATGGCCAATATTAACCCCAAAAACAGCGCATTATAGCATTAGAAAGGACCCTCATCTTAATACTTATCGACTAGTGTAAGATCGTCATAATGGTTATTTACCTCAAATAGTAACATTTCATATTTTTAATGTTTAAATAATAATTATAGTCACTATAACAGTGTTATAGTGAAATATAATAAGAAACTAACAAAATTATCTTTTCCTTCACTTTTTAGTATTATGAGGGTTCATTATACCATGAAGATAACAGCCATCCCTATTTTTAAAAGTAATTCTCATGCTGCATTGAGGACCAACTCAAGGTGGTACCTCTGGACCATAAACCGAAAATGCTATCTAATTACTAGTCTTCTATGCTAAGTTATTGAAGATACTAATGTAACTCTAAAGTAAATTGTCACATCACCCAAATATAGGACTTCCAAATAAAATTTTTAATCTTTCCACATGTACCGACAAAATGTATAGACCAGCAAGTCCAAGTCTATATGGAAGAAAAGTAAATCGTCATGATTTGTATAGGACTTCTCTTTTATAGGAAAGCTATCGAGAGCTTTTCCACTAACTCTTGACCAAAAGCTTTTCCACAGAGCAATTGACTCCAATGTCTGTAGACCACCATATAGTCTATCTTTAACTACTATTCAAGAGGAGTAATATTTGAATGTACCATGTGAGGATCAATGAAGAGATAGCTAGAAATCTGTAGGCAAATCTATTATTTGTTGCACTTGATTTCATGGATATTAATTAGGCACGAATCAAGCATATACTCTTCCTCAGCTCAAAAC
The DNA here is from genome assembly GCF_000442705.2 of Elaeis guineensis. Classification (NCBI taxonomy): domain Eukaryota; kingdom Viridiplantae; phylum Streptophyta; class Magnoliopsida; order Arecales; family Arecaceae; genus Elaeis; species Elaeis guineensis. Next base: position 25,023,160 of record NC_025993.2, on the reverse strand, counting down.
CTCTTCAAGTTACGCTTAACTCTTTTAAAGGTCTATTAGTTAGTTTTAGCATCAATATGGGAGATCTTACCCTTTTCGCTTAGCCTCTCCAAGATGGACATCCGAGGAAGACCAGGTTGCTCCTCTACCTACCTCCCAATGGACCTAGAAACTAGGGGAAGCTTCATGGAGGCGCTTTGCTTCGGGATCATCCGAGTGAGTTTGGATAGGGGCTGTTGAATCTCAAACTTGCAGCTCATCTTTGGGCTAAAGAAGCTACACCCTAAACACGGCTAGGAACCCAAGTACTTAGGCCCCAACACATTGCTGGTCTCCCTCCCAAGCTACCGTGAAGTCTATGGTGCCTATTTGATATTTAGTAAATAACCATATTTCTCAAGCTGGGGTTATGTTATATATATATAATAATAGAGCAAATAATTATTACAACATGATATTCAGTATCATGAGGGTTCATTATGCCATGAAGATAACAGCCATCCCTATTTTTAAAAATATTTCTCATGCTGCGTTGAAGACCAATGTGAAAGGTAGTTACTCTAGACCTTAAACCAAAATTGTTGTCTAATTACTAGCTTTGTATGCTAAGTTATGGAAGATACTAATGTGACCCTAAAGTAAATTGTCGCATTACCCGATATAATAGTGTAGTTAGGCATTTTATTTATTAATTATGTTCTTCTTTTATATCCATAGGTAGGGAAAAAATATTAGGTGACCAAAATTGGATTTTAAGTGGGACTACTTAATCATGATTAATGGCTCTCAGACAAACTCTAGAGGCTCTAAGTTAGCTGAAAGGAATGGTCATTCAATCTAATATTTCACTTGATATTCATGAATTGTTTCATCAAAGAACTTTGCCTCTCTCTATTTTTTTTTTAATACTATGTTAGGTTCGAAATCTCTTAAACCCTACAAAAACCACAGGGAAAAAATTATCATGAGAGATTGTTTGGATGGCCACCATGTAAGCATTCATCTATGATCGTACACCATTATAAATTGGACCTTCATCTAGAATGATGGAAGATTTTCTACGATAAGCATTGATGGTTGCGATGAAAGTTTTTACTCTCTATGCATACTTCGAATTTGACCTCTTCAAATTTTTAATAAAGTTTTCAGCCCTTACACGTGTCTCGGTCTTTTGGTTTTTCAAGATTCCAAAACTGACTGATGACCAAAACTCGGTCTTGAGTAGTATTATTTTTTAAGATATCCAGCCTTTCAAAAATTTTATAAGTAAAAAAAATAAAAACTAGATTTCTAGGTTCCTTGTCTTTTCCTACAACAAGACTCCCTTCCTCTATCTCAAAATAAAGAAGGAGAAACAAAAGTGATCTAACAAGCAAGGATAATGGCTGACAAGGGACACGTCAACAAAAGAAAAAGGGAGAATGGGATAATGGGAAAAAAACAACTTTATCCTTTCCTTCACTTGCTATCAAACACAAAATATTATTTCTAAAGCACACAATAACTTTCTAAAAAAATTTAATATAAAAATTGAACTTTAAAAATTAATATTTTATTTATGAAAGGTACAAGTAAATAGTAATGAGTATTATTTATATAAATAAATTATTATAAATATAAATCATATATGTACTATAATGGTAGCTATTTTTTCATATATTATTATATATATAACGTAGAATGTTCCAATAAGATTTTTATTTTGAATCCATGAGACCGGTAAATATAATGGACAGCCAGCTCGATAAGTAGTCAGGAGAATACATGGGTCTCGTTAGTTTTGCCCTAGTAGGATTACATACATTAGTTGGGTGAAAGTATTCATATGGCAAAGTACGGTCCATATGAAAGATAATAACCAAGGTTACGTTGGAGATGTCTGGCCAAGACACCATCTTCATAGGATCTTTTCGATACTGTACATCGTAGTAGGAAGAAAAAAAAAATAAAACATAAACAATCAAATACATGGATCAGCCAAAAAAGACTCGCCTCCATGAGGTATGCAAGTTTTACTATAAGAAGAGAAAAATTATAAGAGGAGATCACACCCTCAACCTTCGTACACTCAATCTCTCTCTCACAAGAAGCACTCCCTCACAAAAGCTCTCTTTCTAGAAAGACCCCCATGAACTCTTAAAGCGATCGCTGTCCGCTGCCTGATAATTTATTTGAAGCTCCTGCTCCTGCTCTCTGTTAGCACCTTTCCAAGGTCTGCTGCTACCTCTACTCGCGGCTGTTATTCAGGTTCCACCGAACTCACCAAGCCACTCTCATTTTTCTACAGCTCTATTCAATAGCACCCAGCATCCATATTTAAAGGGTCCAAAACTGCGTGAATACAACATTGAAAATGGGGCTCAATTCGGATGAAAAATGATGTCTGAATCCTGATAAAAATCCAACTCCCAATAGCCTTAGGAAACCTCTTTACTGGATCCGCATGCTGCCCAAACCCGCATCCACGTGCCCGCCACTATAGCCTCAGCATCGGAACATTATTCATATGAACAATGTTCTCTGTGAGCCACGATTTTTTCCTATGGACCCTTAAGGGTCTATAGGCCTGCCATGGTCCATGATAATAGGAGCCAGTCCACCATAGATCGGAAGAGGAAAAAATGGCCTGGGCTGCCTTCTGTCGCATGCGCTCGCTCCGGCCCCCATTTCCTTGTGGGTCATGCCATCTGCTTTCAATTTTTCTCGAGCGTATCTTCTCCATCTAAACTCTGTTTGGACTGATCTTGAGCTCGTTGGACTCCATTCATCATCGTGGACCTTATTGTTGACTCAATATAGATCGAATCTCGAGACATCAAAATCTAACAATCTTCATTTCGACTCGACATTCGATCTCCTTCTAACTCTGAGAGCTTCTAGATCTCCTCGCCCCCATGCTCGGAGGCAATCGCTTGTTGATCATGGATGGACAGATATGAGAGTCGAGCCAGGTCGCATAATCCCATTTTCATTGTATACTGTGCTCCTTCTGACCTGAGATCTGCTCGGAGTATCATCCTATGGCAATAGAAATCTCACCTTACGATATTACCTCTATCCTCCCGAGTCTTGCATCTCATGCCCGATCCACCATCACTTGGAGCTCCACCTTGCTCTGAGCACCTCCTGGCTCTTGAAGGTCCACCTTGCATTGGGCTTTCCGTCAGATAGTTATGTCCTCTCATCCTCTTCTTCTCCTCTAGAATAATTCTATCACCATGTAACATCTTCAAGATTCCTCCATTAGCTACCATTCTGTAGCCTCTCGAATCTAGTCTGCTCAATGAGATAAGATTCTGTCTGAAATTGGATATGTATCGGACCTCCCCCAATCTCCTCATTGCACCATCATGTATCCTCTAGCTGATCGTCCCATACCTCTGATCGTACAGTCCGATCTATCCGGTAGATAAACAGTGCTCTCACTGCTCTTTAGAAAGTCAAACTACTCCTCTCTACAACATACATGATAGGTGCATGCAGAATCTAAAATCCACTATTGGAAAGAAGTAGATAATTCATCAGATATCTCCAGGGCATCACCCTCTGACTTATTGCTGGCCGTCGCTGTAGTAGCCCTCATCTAATCTCTGAGTTGAGAGTAATCTCTAGTTAGATTCCCTAACTCGTTATACCGATAACATCTGATTTTGCTCAAATATCTCATCTTGGACTGAGACCGTTCTCGTCGTGATCTCCTATCGCTCCATCTACTACATTTTACTTCTCCAAAAACCACCAAAGCTGAGCTGCCACATGAGCTCGAAGCTAATTCTCCCTCCTGAGAACCTCATTCTGAAGAATCTCCGTGGTGACCTCGTCCATCTTGATGGTGCTCTTTTTTACTAGAAAAGCAGTCATCAAGGACTCATATGAAGGGAGAAGCGATGCTAGCAGGACCAATGCTTTGGTCTTCTTCTCAACTTTTTCACCAATGCTGAGGAGATCGATGAGGATCTTCTGTTGGTGAGAGACTTCACCATGTACAACTCCTCGAGCTTCGATCACAGCATCATCAAAGAAGTTTCGTTAAGCATATGAATCACCACCTTATCCGCTAGATACAAGCGGATCGTACTCACCATCTGCATCTGGAGCCATCTCCAATCCTGCACCTCCATGGTAGTCAGCTTCTTCTCACAAAGAGAGTATCGATCAACCCTTGCTGGATAAGCACGTCTTTCATCCTTACCTGCCACAAGGAAAAATTGCTCTTTCCATCAAATCTGTTGATCTCCATCTTGATTGATCCTATTTTTTCATCTTCAATCTTGCTCACCACCGTCGTATTCTGTATTTTGGTACCATCTTGCTCTGATACCACTTGATGGGGATGTCTGACCAGGACACCACCTCCATAGGACCTTTTCGATACCACGCATCGTAGCAGGAAGAAAGAAAAAATAAAATAAAAATAATCAAATACATTGATCAGTCAAAAAAGGCTTGCCTCCACGAGGTATGCAAGCTTCACTATGAAAAAAGAGAAAAATTATAAGAGAAGATCACACCCTCAACCTGCGTACATCCAATCTCTTCCTCATAAGAAGCTCTCCCTCATAAAAGCTCTCTTTCTAGAAAGTTCTCCCTGAACTTCTGAAGCGACCTCTATCTGCTGCCTGACAATCTGTCTGAAGCCCCTACTCCTGCTTTCTATCAGCACCTTTCTAAGGTCTGCTGCTACCTCTGCTTACAGCTGCTGCTCAGGTTTTGCCGAACTCACCAAGCAACTCTCATTTTTTTGCAGCTCTATTCAACAGTACCCAGGGTCCATATTTAAAGGGCCCAAAATTGTGTGAATACAGCATTGAAAATAGGGCTTAATTCGGGTGAAAAATGGTGTCTGGATCCTGATAAAAATCCAACTTCCAACACCCTTAGGAAACCTCTTTACTGGATCCGCATGCTGCCCAAACCTACATCCATGCACCTACCACTGTAGCCTCAGCATCGGAACACTGGTCATATAAACAATGTTCTCTGTGAGCCACAATTTTTCCCTATGGATCCTTAAGGGTCCATAGGCCTGCCATGGTCCATGATAATAGGAGCTTGTCCACCATGGATCGAAAGAGGAAAATATGGCCTAGGCTGCCTTCTGCCGCATGTAGGGGTGGAAATAGGCCAGGCCAGGCCAGGCTTTGGCTTAAACAGGCCAGGCCTGTATTGTAAAATACTAGCCTAAGCCTGGCCTGTTGGACTGATTCAGGCTTAAAATGAAGCTCGGCCTGGCCTGTTTTGCAAAATAAAAAAGCCTGGCCTAGCCTGAAAGCCTATTTAAAAAGACTCTTCCGTCTTCTTGATTCTCGAAAAGACTAAGATAATTGGATATTGATGGGTAAGATCAATAATTAATTAATTATATATATTAATAAAATAATAATTTTTATTAAATTATATATATATAATTTATACAGGCCAGCCTGCATGCTTTCAGACCAGGCTTTGAAATTTTAGGCCTGACCTATTTATTTAAACAGGCCTTTTTAAAAGCCTATACTTGGCTTATTTAGATAAATAAGTCAGGCCAGGCCAGGCCGTAGGCCCCTAACAGGCTGCCTGGTCTATTTCCATCCCTAGCCGCATGCGCTTGCTCTGCCAGCCTGCCGCCAGTCCCCGCCATCTCATGGGCTGTACCATCTGCTCCAGATTTCTTTCGAGCGTATCTTCTTCATCTGAACTTCATTTGGGCTGATCTTATGCTCATTGGACTCCGTTCGTCATCGCAGACCTCATTGTGGGCTCAGTGTGGATCAAATCTCGAAACATCAAATCTTAACAGATTATTAATTACGATGTTATAACTCTTAAATAGTCATTCTTACAATTTTTTAATAACCCCCACTCCAACACTTATGGGGTTTTGCTAAGGAGTGCCCTTAGCTTATAGGATTTTGCTAACCAATGCCCTTACGACACTGGTTAAGGAACATTAACCATCACAGGTACATTATCTTTCTGACTATCATTAATATACATTCTTCTTCATAAGTACCATCAAATCTGCTTTTCAAAAAAAAAAAAAATACCAATTCAAAAGTTCCTAAGCAAAATGAACATAAACACAATATATTCAAGATATCTACTAATGTTTCTTAACCAGTGCCCTAAGGGCACTGATTAAGGAACATTTAATATTTCTTAAAAACCAGCAAAATCTTTATTCAAGACATCAGAAATGAGGATTATATCCATCACATGAGTCAACGTCTCATTTCTCATTAATGTTAGCTTTATTTTCTTTAAAAGACAAAAGTACTCATTACATTATCTTTCTAACTATCATAATGCATAATTTTCTTCATAAGTACCACCAAACCTGCTTTGCAAAAGAAAAAAAAGGTGCCAATTCAAAAGTTTCTTGGTAAAATCAATATGAACACAATATATTCAAGATACCCACTAAATGTTCCTTAACCAGGGCACTGGCTAGCAAAATTCTTTTATTTATTCTTAAAAAAAAAGGGCAAGTCTAAAAAGTGAAGCAATAAATCATTAGAGGCAGGATGTGATATCTACCATTCTCTAATGCTAGACCATGATGAGTCATTCGGTGCCATTCCCTTTTTACTTTTTTTTATAAAAGAAAATAGCTAGTCTGAAAGGTGAAGCAATAAATCATGCGACATAGATGTGACATCTACTATTTGGCACTATGGCTCGACTATGTGCCATTCTTTTTTTTTTTTCTTCAAAAAAAAAATAATCTAAAAGATAAAGCAATAAATTATGAGCAAGATTAGAATTGTGCTCAGGCTAGTCCGACTCCAAGCTATGCTTGACACAATTCAAACTAGATTTGGGTTCAATTATAAGGGCGTGTTTGTCTTTCAGGTCAGGCACAAGTTTACATTTGGCCTGGTACTGGCCAAGCCCCAGCTCAAGCCTATATTCAGGCTTGTTTAATAGCTCGAAAATATCGGATATAAGGCTCGATTAGGATCATAGCTTAGCTAGTCAAAGACTTAAGTATTTGGGGCTTAATCGATTTTGGATGGACTTAAGAGTCCGATAGAATCATAGAATTCCTAGTTTCCTATTCCTCCCGTTCTCTCTAGCATTCTAAAGTTCTCTCTACCTCCATTGCTATTCGGCCACTCTAAGGTCCAATCTGGTGGTCCCTCATCCCCATTCACCAATTGGTACTCCAGGGTCGTCAATCGTCATTGCCATTCGTTGGTCACCTCCATTAACAGTTCCCTAAAGGTATCATGGCCTCTCTCTTTTACAGTTTAGCCCTAGCTTATGTTTCCATTTCCACAATTTTGTTTTCTCGATGTGATTCAGTTTTAGCTGTTAGGCATGCTCTAAATCATCTAATACATTAGATTGGACTTGATTCTCTCCCCAAAGAATTTATTGCTGAGTTGCCTCATTGTTTAATTATCTAAAAATATAATTCATCGATGTCCAAATGTTATTTGATCACTATAGCTTTTTACTTTTGCCTTTTTTTTTGGTCTAAATTGATGCAAAAGAAGGCAATAATGTGTGCTGATTAAAGAAGCGAACTCTGGATGAAAATTTGAACTGCCAAAGATGTTTGAAATATAGAAAGGGAGAGCAACTATCTAGTCATGCAGATTCTCTCCTGATATTTAATTGGTGCACACCTCTCTCTAAATTCCCCTTCCGTTGCTTTGCCTTCTGCCATAGAGATTCTTTAGTTCCATTTCCTATATAGGATTTCCTTTTTCTATAATCATGTAGTCATTAGGGATTAGTGAGTTTTATATGATGAACTATAGTTAGTACATGCAAAGGCATTTAAATGAGCATAACCCAATTGAGCTGGCCCAATCAGGCATAGATTGAGCATGGGTCGAACTTTAAAAAAAAAAAATAGCTTAAGTTTGGCCTAAAGTCTGAAAAATTATTTCAGATTAGGCTCAAATAGAGATATGATCTAACCTAACTCAGTCCAATTCTAGTCTTAATCATGAGAGGTGGGATGTGGCACCTACCATTTAGCTTTTGTCGTTGACCATGACCACACATTGAGTGTTATTCTTTTATTTTTTATTTTTTTTAATAAAAGAAAAAAAAGCTAGTCTAAAAGGTGAAGCAATAAATTATACGACCATTCAGCACATTTCTTTCTTCTGAAAAAAAAGAGGGGCCAAAAAGGTGAAGTAATAACCATCTACCATTTAGCTCTAGTGCTAGACCATGACTACACATTGAGTGCCATTCTTTTTTTGTTCTTTTTTTGTTCTTTTTTTCTAGAAAAAAAGAGTGCTAGTGTAAAACGTAAAACAATAAATTATGAGAGGCAGGATTTGACATTTATCATTTAGCTCCGATGCTAGATCATGACCACACATTAAGTGCCATTCTTTTTCATCTTTTTTAAACAAATAAAAATAGAGCTAGACCATGACCCACATTGAGCATCATTCTTCTTTTTTTTTGAAAAAAAAAAAAAAGAGCTGGTCTAGAAGGTGAAGCAATAAATCTTTAGAGATAGATGTGACATCAACCATTTCGCTCCAATGCTGGACCATGACCAAAAGTGCCATTCACTTTTTTTTTTCCTAGTAAATACCTAGTTTACTAGGAAAAAAAAAAGAAAAAAAAGGAAGAACTGGTCTAAAAGGTAAAGCAATAAAACATGACGCTCCACAAAGTGCCATTCACTTTTTTTTTTTTACCTAGTTTACTAGGAAAATAAAAAATAAAAAGGAAGAAGTAGTCTAAAAGGTAAAGCAATAAAACATGACGCTCCAGTGCTGGACCTTGACCACAAAGTGCCATTCACTTTTTTTTTTTTAACCTAGTTTACTGGAAAAAAAAAAAAAAGGAAGAACTAGTCTAAAAGGTAAAGCAATAAAACATGACGCTCGAGTGCTGGACCTTGACCACAAATTGCCATTCACTTTTTTTACCTAGTTTACTAGGAAAAAAAAGAGAGAGGAAGAACTAGTCTAAAAGATAAAGCAATAAAACATGACGCTCCAGTGCTGGACCACGACCACAAAGTGCCATTTCCCTTTTTCGCTTTTCTACTAGAAAAAAAAAAAAAAAAGGAAGAACTAGTCTACAAGGTAAAGCAATAAAACATGAGAGGTACCATGACCATAGATTGAGCGTCATTCTCTTTGTTTATACTTTTCCTATCAAAAAAACAAGAAGAAGAAGAAGAGCAGCCGGTCTAGGAGGCGAAGCAATAAATCCTCTCTCATGGCTCAACCTTGTTTCGTAAATGCATGGGAAATTGCATTGCCAACAGTCCTCAATTAATACCTCAATCTTAAAAGAGGAAAATGACAAAGCAGGATCTGGTTTCTTAATAAGTGATCATAGAGTATAGGTGATCTAATCTGGGGGACTATAAGCAATAACCTTTCATGAAATTACTGTTCCCTCAGCAGAACTATGAGCAATTTGCAATGGAAAATCATTTTGACAGACCAAGACCACCTTAGATGAAGGAGACTCATTAACTGTTAATTACTGGGTGGCTGGCTGGTGACAGGTGTTGCAAGGTGCACTGCAAGTGAGAATTATTATACCCATAGGAAGGGAATTCATGATTAGGTTGCAGATTGGCTTGCCAATTTTGATGCTGGTTAGGTGCCAGGTAGTGTGATGACTTCGTCTGATTGTATTCCCTTAGACTTTGCCGTTATCGTCCATGGAGAATGATCTGATTGTTTGTTCCATTTAGCAGGCTTGTTTTATCTCCTGTTTTATGTCTAAAACCTATCTGTATCCGTAATATATCTATGATAAAAATAATTAAAAATATTTGTTGAACTAAATTTTGGTTATTTGTACTAATTCTTGTTTTGGTATA
>NC_025993.2:24967583-25013285 GCF_000442705.2 Elaeis guineensis | reverse complement strand
TTTCATGTCTATGTTGGGTCCAAAATATAGGTTTGCCGACGACTAACTTCAAGGACACATGACCGACTTTAAAACATACTCTTTTAGGTGTAGGACCCTGACAGAGGACCAGCTGTGATCTAAGAGGTGGCTTGTTTGATGTCATTAGATGGCAAAGATTTGTTTGCAAAGGACAATATACTAATATAATATATTAATAATGTTGTACAAAGCACTTAAATCAATTATTAGAGGCTCAAAATCTCTAGAGTTAGGCAGCCATCCGGCCGACGTCCTGCCCTTAAAGTTGACTTGCCCTGCATAGAGCGTCAAACGGGCCTTGGCCCGCGGCCGGCCCGTTAGGCCTTAAATAGTAGGTTGGTCAGTGTTTTAGCAGCCCATTTAACAAAGGCTTTTAGCCCAACCCATTTATGGCCCGGCCCATGAAGGCTGGCCCGTCTAGCCCGGGCCAGTCCGTTTTTTAAAAAAATTATTTTAAAATAATTTAACCACTTAAGTAATCAGTAATAACCAATTATTTCTGAATATCCTTTTTCTCATTTCTATGCCTCATTATTTGTTACTTATGGATTGCAGATGAAGATGATGATTCAACTACAAAAGTTGATGCAAATTTACCAAAACAAGATTGTCAAGTTTCTAATGTTATAATTGACGAAGATGAGGATGATTATTGATTAATGAAATGTTGGCAAAAATCTTAAGAACAGGGACTGAATTTCAATAGTTGGACTCAATGTTATTGGAACAATATTTATTACTTCTTGATTTGTTTGATTTTGTAGAATTTAATTAGTCTGCGGTGTTTTTTCTTATGGAGAATGGAGATTATGATATTATTACAAAAATTTTGGAGTTTTTTCATGTTTATTTTTGGTGTTTTAAAATTTGATATAGGGATTGATTTTATTTATTTATTTGATGAAGTATTATGTTTGAGAGTTTTTTAATTTATTATAATTTTTTAATTTTTATAATTTTTATAATTATTTTTATTTTTTTGGTGAGCTATAAGGACCGGCCCATTTAGGCCCTTCACTTATAAGGCTAGGCTGGGCCGCCTATTCGATGGCCCATTTATCAAAGGCTTTTTTGGCCCGGTCCTAATGAGCCCGGTTTGTGAAGGGCCGGCCCTCCACGGGCCAGACCGGCCCATTTTGATAGCTCTAGCCCTACATCAGTCGGCCTATTTATCCCCTCTTCTTTAATGTTCTAGTCCCTTTTGACTTTATTCACATGGAATGCTCCAATCCCTTTTGACTTGCCTGGCATCAGTTGGTCATGTGTCCTTGAAGTTGGTCGTTAGCAAACCTATATTTTGGACCCAACAAAGACATGAAATGTACCAAACAAGAATTAGTACCAATAACCAAAATTTAGTTCAACAGATATTTTTAATTATTTTTCTCATAGATATATTAGGGATAGAGGTGGTTTTAGACTATGAAACAGGAGATAACAGCAGATAACAGATAGTAATTAGTATCAAGTACTGTTCCTAACAAGACGAGCGAAAGATAAATCCCTAAAATCTGATCTATCCAAATATACTGTTTAAAGAACAATAGCTTATGTTCAATCAATTGCATGTTGAGGTTTCTTAACTGATCCAAATGTATAATAGTTTGGTCAGTTGATCAAGCAAGCTGATTATGAGTGGTTTGCTAATAGCTCAATATTTTTTTGGACAGAAAAAAGGAAGGAAAAAAGAAAAACACTGAAGAAAATCATCAAATGCAATACATCACCTTTATAGGTAAAAATTAAATTTCCTTCGGTGATGAATTATACCTCGAACCCAAAAATTTGTCAATGGTAGTATAGTAATTCCCATTTTGAAGAAATTTTTTAAATTCAGGTTTATTTTCAATTCCTTCCCAACTTGTAGTTGTGCGAGCACAAAATTTACACAAGACACAACAATGTGGTACTCTCATGGTCAAGGGTCAATTTTAATTGCTCCCACTATGGAGATGACATAGGCATTTTGGGTGATAGGTTTATCACAGAAACTCGAGGTTCATAATCATTGATCACAAGAGTCTGATAGAAAGTTTCTAAAAGCTACACAGCCATACAGTGTCGTAGATCTGGAATTATTGAAGACAATAGAACAGAATTGGATATAAACAGCTTCATCACAACCTACAATTGACTGCTGAAGAGCATATAAGTGATATAATCATTACAAAAAAAAAATGCATAGGACTAGTACCTAGATAACAATTAGGGAAGAAGAAATGAAAAACTATATCCAGCTTGATTTCATCGAAGATTTCAAAATACTGCATTGAACAAAAGCTTGTTTTGCTTTATTACAGAGTGCTGAAAAAGGCTTCTCTGAAATGCACAAGGTACTATTTATCTTGCGATTCTGTTGCATGCAAGTCCACTTATGTGCTGCCATTAAGATCTTTTCAAGTCAAGGAGTCCACATAACCATCCAATATAATGCGAATGTGTTGTCCAATGTGATGAAATGACAAGAAAGCAATACAACCCCATAAGCCAGCCACGAATGCAGCAGCAACTATTGCAAAGAAGATGGCATCATCCACAGTGCTATCATCTTGGTTTTCTTTGACTTCAATAGTTGGACTAGAGTCAGAGGTGCAAGTCTTCTCCAGTGGTGGCCCATGTAATCCAATATTACCCTCGTAGCTACTCACATTAAATGTGGCGAATTGGTTTTTGAATTCTGGTGTGCATCCAGATAAGTTATTGTAAGCAACAGAGAAGGACTCCAAGGACGTTAGCTGAGTCAATTGCCCGGGTATCACACCACTCAGCTGATTGTGTGATATGTCCAAGCTCTCAATCTGATTGAGTTTTGAGATAGTTTAAGGAATTGGACCTGTTAGCTGATTGCGTGATAGATTCAATTGTACAAACTCATGCAGATTTCCAATTTCTAACGGGATGTTTCCTATCACCTTATTTGCTGAAAAATCAATTGCAGACATCAGAAGCAAATGATCTGTTGCGTAAGTATATAAGTTGCCCTTGGTGATGAGGTCTACCAATGTTATCGCATATAAGTCAACCTCCACTCTCACATGGTGATGAGGATCCATCCAATAAATATAGTAAAGGGGATCTAAATGTGATGAATCAGCTTTCCTGAAGTGCATTTTGCCAAGGCAAGAGGGTATTGATCCTGAAAGATTGCTTTGCGAAAGGTCCAGAATATGTAAAGACTGTAGCTTACATAACTCAATTGGTGTTGGACCTTCAAATGAATTTCCACTGAGAACAAGAATTTCCAAAGACACATGATCTCCTATCAGTTTTGGCAGTTTACTTGAAAGCTGGTTATTGCTGACATCCAATGTTGCAAAGTATGAAGTATTGAAATAACTAGTTGGAATTGTGCCTGTTATGACATTCTCAGCAAGGTTGAGAAGCTGAGGTCCGGATGATTGGAAGCAATTAGGTAATGAACCGGAGAGGATATTACCTGATAAGTCTAACATGGCGAGTGTTAAATTACATATATGTTGTGGTATTTGACCATAAAATTGATTTCCTATGAGGTTAAGTCTTATCAGAGAGGAAAAAACTCCTATACTCTCTGGAATTATGCCCGATAATTGGTTATTACGGACATCCAATATTCATAATTGCTGTCGTTCTGATAGAAAGCTCTACAATGTTCCAGTAAAATTGTTTCCATCCAGAAAAATAACCGAAAGAGAAGGATGACCATGATTTGTACCAAAGCAGATTGCCGTGCAATTTGTTGTTGGAAAGCTTCAAGACCTGCAGTCTAAAGCAATCAATTATCAGGCGTTTTGGTACTTCACCAGATAAATGATTATTGACAAATCCAAGTATATATTGCAAATTACTCATATTACCCAATGATGAAGGGATATTTCCGGTTAGATGATTTAAGGATAAATTCAGTGCCATCATATTTGGAAATATTGTGCCGATGTCTGTAGGAATGGAACCACTGAGGAAATTCATAGAGAGATCAACAAAGAACATCGTTAAATTTAGATGATTCGGGAATTGAAATGCACCTTTATTGAGCTATTTCTCAAGTTGAGAAATGTTAGTGCAGTCAGATTTTCAAACAACCAATTGGGAAAATTTCCTATCAAGTTATTGTGAGAAAGATCGAGAGCTTCTAACTTGTATTGAGAAGCAAGAAAAGCTGGTGTTGGAAGGCGGTTCGGATACATTGTGACAAGATGAGGGACCTCAGCGGAAAGGGCGGAACAAACTTTCCACCGTCGAGATGTATAAATAATTCCTCATTGTCTGACAAGTCCACATATTCAAGCCTTGAAAGATTAGCAAAGGAGGAAAATGAGAAATGCCCATCAAATAGGTTGTAAGAAAGATCTAAAGATTTAAGAGACACTAGTTTCTTTAGAGATAAAGGAAGACTTCCTTTGAGTTGGTTATACGAGAGATCCAATGCACGTAGGTTCCGTAGTCTAATGAGAACCGCAAAAAACAAAGGAAGAAAATTAAAAAATTAAAAAAAACTTTTTACTCCGTTATATGAACGCAATTAGAAAACTTGCGACCCGGTACTTATCTACCCGTACTTGTTTTGACTTCGATGAGTCAACTTGGTACCTCAGGTCAACCATGCATGCTAAATAAATACTATAAATGAAATACAAAAATAAAATTAAAAAAAGGTTAAAGTTACTAGCATTCAAGGGCAGTAACATTTAAAAGTTATAATAGAACAATATCCATTTAAATTTTATATGCTTCATTCGCTGATTCTATATGATTGACTAAATATATGGCTACACATGATGTGAACTTACTAGAGCATTTGATAGAATTAATGCTTAAAATTACAAGAAAAATGAAACAAGCAAAAAGCTTAAGTGCTTCATGGGATGAAATCAACTTATAAATGTCCACCGCAAGAAAAGAGAATTTTTGCGACGAATTTTTTTGCGAAGGAAATTTTTTCATCGCCAATAATACTATTTACGATGTATCACATTTTTATCGCTAATAAAAAAATATTTACAATGATATTATTTTTTTTATCATAAATAAAAAATATTAAAGATGAAAAAAAATTTCATCATAAATATAAATTATTTACGATGATTATTTTCATCGTAAATAATAAAATATTATTTTAATTTTAAATTTTTAAATATTCACGATAAAAATCTTTTTATCGTAAATAATACAAGTGTTTGCGACGAAAACAACCTTTCCGTCACAAATATTTGTTATTTATGATTAAAAATTTTCGTCACTAATATTTGAAGAAAAATAAAAAATTTAAAATTTTAAATATTACAGATTATTTACGACGTAAGTTTTCATCGTAAATAATTATTGTATTTGTGACGAAATCGAATATTATGTCGCAAATAAAAATTATTGATAATGAAAATTTCATCAATAATATTTAAAAAAACTAAAAAATTTAAAAATTTAAAAATTAAAGATTATTGGTGATGAAAAAAATTACATCGTAGATAACTCAATATTTGTGATGGAATTTATATTTTTTGTCGTAAAATACTAATGATTTACAGTGAATATTTTTCATCGCTAATATGTGAAAAAATAAAAAAAATTAAAAATTCAAAAACTCGACTATTAACAACAAAAAAATTTTCATCGTAAATAATTAACATATTTGCGACAAAAATAGTATTACATCACTAATACTCAAATTTTTACGACGAAAAGTTTTCATCATAAATAACTAAAAAAATTAAAAAAACTAAAAATTTAAAAATTACAGATTTTTGCGATGAAAAATTTACATCGTAAATAATCCCATATTTGTGACAGAATTTATGTTTTCCATCATAAAATCCTTGATGATTTATGATGAATATTTTTCATCGCTAATATTTTAAAAAATAAAAAAATTTAAAAATTTAAAAACTCGACTATTAGTGATGAAATTTTTTTTATCGTAAATAATTAACATATTTGCAATGAAACATAGTATTACGTCGCTAATACTCAAATTTTAAAGCAAAAAATTTTCATCGTGAATAATTAAAAAAAATAAAAAATAAAAAATTATAGATTATTTATGATAAAAAATTTACATCATAAATAATCACATATTTGTGATGGAATTTCTATTTTCCATCGTAAAATCTTTGATGATTTACGACGAATACTTTTCATCACTAATATATTAAAAGAAAATTTAAAAATTCAAAAACTCGACTATTAGCGATGAAAATTTTTTTATCATAAATAATTAACATATTTATGATGAAAAATAGTATTACGTCGCTAATACTCAGATTTTTATGATGAAAAATTTTCATCATGAATAATTAAAAAAATTAAAAAAATAAAAAATTTAAAAATTACAGATTATTTACGATAAAAATTTATGTCATAAATAATCCTGTATTTGCGATGGAATTTCTGTTTTCCATCACAAAATCCTTGATGATTTACGACGAATACTTTTCGTCGCTAATATATGAAAAAATAAAAAACTTTAAAATTTTAAAAACTCGACTGTTTGAGATGAAAAATTTTTCATCGTAAATAAGTAATGTATTTGCTACGAAAAATAGGAATTCCGTCATTAATACTCTGTTTTTACGACGAAAATTTTGCGTCGCTAATATTTAAAATTTTTTAAAAATTTAAAAATAATAAATTAGTTGCGATGAAAATATTATGTCGTAAATAATATATATTTTTCTTGTTTCTTTAATGACAGCCAAGCAAGAGAATGAATCGACGTATGGGTTGGAATTATACTCATGACTAGAAGCAGCATAAATAAAAGGGATGTTTAATCAATATTTTTTTTTAAAATAAAAATCTTTCTCTGTGTTATGTGTTTTGTATTTATAGAATAGGCTGTTGGTAGAGTCTCAGCACTTGGACCCTCACCCGGGGGATGAGACTCGCAGCAGGAATTATCGAAAGTTCCCATTGGTCGAGGCTGGAGAAGAGGCTCCACGTACGCTACATTTGATGTTGTGCCTTAATTGGCCAATTTGGGGTAAGGATGGCAGTGCTTGACCAATTAACCTATTTAATAACTTATTTCAATCAATTGTAGATGAATCTAGATTATCTATTTAATACAATGGTCAACTTTGAATTTAAATTTTTATTTATTTAATAAATAAGTTGGATTCAATACGTCAGATTTTTTATCTATCATACATCTGATCCAAACTGACCCAACCTGATTGCTATCCTTAATTTGGGGAAGACCTGGCCTTGGATTTTTAATGTGTCTATACACGGATATGATTTGCCTAGAGACCGCACTTATATCTTTTGGGTATTCGAGCACTAATGAAATTTGGGAGCTTCTATATTGGGTCTATCTTCTCTCGTTGCACATCGAATTACGTGAATCTTTATATTTTTGTTTTTCTCTGTTCCCTTTGTTTGTATATCTAATCTCTTCGTGCGATACTTTCGTATTGTCCTAAGCTGACTTCCACAGAGTAAACTACCCATAAGTTACAAAATAGCACCAACCCGGAGGCACCATTCCCATTCATGGAGTGATTTTGATCCACTAATGGTGCACTCATCTGCATCAATATGTAGTAACCAATTACTTCTTTGTGAATGACCGGCACCTTCCTTTTGGTCTCTACAATACGTGAAACTTTTATAATGTGCACAAGAAATTTCCGCTGGCATTTGATGAAAAACGTGGCCTAAACGCAAGCCATGGGAAGATACCCATACGTTTGGGTTAAGTTGCATCACATGGCTCATATTTCTTAAAGCTGTTACATGAAAATAATACATACCACCACCCTGCTGTTGCTTATGCCCGAAGGGTGCACCATTGACGAGGGACGTGCTGGTGGTGTTTGAAATATAAAAAATTAGGAGTCATGAGAAGCAAAGTTTGGAACACCCAAATCGTCCCTCATAAGAATCCTATTTATCTTTAGACTAAGATCCCTATCTGTCACGCCTCCGACCCGAAATTTGAATCGAGGGTTATGGCAATCGCCGCATACTCATAGAATACTTTTCCCATAAGCATGCAAGGCATCTCATCATGATATCTTCACACAAAGTTAAATAAATTTTTTCAACTTTTAATAAATCAAACCTTAGTTCAAATAACAAATCAAAACTCAGTGTTCAAAAGAAATTAACTGTCTGACAAAGTCAACACTAAAAAAAAACTAAAAGTCTTGAATCAATTCTGAGAAAATCCTAAATCAATTAGCTAACTTCATCTCTAATCGCTCTCCCAACCGAAATCCCACAGCAAG
The DNA here is from genome assembly GCF_000442705.2 of Elaeis guineensis. Taxonomy (NCBI): domain Eukaryota; kingdom Viridiplantae; phylum Streptophyta; class Magnoliopsida; order Arecales; family Arecaceae; genus Elaeis; species Elaeis guineensis. Next base: position 25,005,060 of record NC_025993.2, on the reverse strand, counting down.
CTAATTTTCTGGATCTGTAAGAAAAACATAAAACTCATCATGAGCTAAACAGCCCAGTAAGCAGTGTATACCTTTAACTGAATAAATCAGGCAAATAATACTATACATATCGATTTACTGATAATAACAAAATCAATATGTAATTTCATGAAATCATAATTATACTATCAATCATATATAAAAGTCAATTCATCGTAATTTCTCAATTATGCTTTTCATCTTAAATTCATCAATTTCTTAAGTTCTTCTTACCAACCATGACTATGACCACATTATCCCTGTGGCAGGGTCATAATACCGCGTATCTGCTTGCGGTGGGCTGCGAATCATCTGGCAGCCAAGTCCTTTGGAATCGCTGGTCTCGCTGGCGGTTTGTCGCTGGTCTCGCTAGCGACAGGTCGCTGGTCTCGCTGGCGACATAAATCCTCAGGACAGTCAATTGCCAACGTATATGCCTCCATTGGCGGGATCCTCAACACAGTTAGGTTGTTAATTTCATATTGTCTTCCAATTCATATATTATTTTCAAAAATAATATAAATAAATAATATTCGAGTCAAATCAATCATATCATTCTTTGAGATCATACATCATCATAATAATTGTTCAACAAATAACTTCAATCATAAATAATTTTCTACAATTAACTTTAATCATAAATAATTTCAATAATTATTTCAATAAATAATTTCAATCACAAGCATGCATAAATTTATTTAATTCAGAATTTATAATTTACCAGATAAATTCAATAAAAGTGAACACTACTTACCTCAAAAGAAAATTCAAACTAGGAATTCTAGAAATCTCGAAAATCCTTCTCTGAATCTGATATGTCAAATATCATATTTTTTAATCAAAATTTTATCGAATTAAAAAATAATTAAAATTATTAAAATCTAATGTCCCCACGAGGATCAACTTGACAACAGCATCCAGGATTTTCGGACTAATCCATGGACACCCTAATTATATTTATTTATTTTTATTATTATTTATTTTTTTTAATTAATTTCATAAATCCTAAAAATCTAAAAGAGAGAGAAAATTTCTCTCCCCCTTTTTTTTTCTTCTTCTTCTTCTTTTCTTTTTCTTCTTTTTCTTCTTTTTCTTTTCTTTTTCTTCTTTTTCTTTTCTTTTTTCTTTTTCTTTTCCTTTTCTTCTTTTTCTTCTTTTTCTTTTCCTTTTCTTCTTTTTCTTCTTTTTCTTCTTCTTCTCGGCCCTCCCCACGTCGGAACAGGGGACCGGCGTGGTCCTTCATTGGCTGGCCGTTCAGGCCGCGGCCGCCGCGGTGGAGACCGACGGTTGAGGGAGGACACTCCCCTGTTTCCGTAGGAGCATGGCCGGAAAATCCAAGGAAAAAGGCTCAAAACAGAGTCTCTTTTCTAACCAAAAATCGGCGACACTCGTCGCCGGCAGCCTCAAGCAAAAGTACAGGAAGAAAGGGAAGGAAGAGAGGAAGGAGAGGAAGACTCATCCCGGCCTCCGGTGACCTCACCGGTGAGAAATCACGGTGAGAAATCGAACGGTGTCTGCGGCTCCGATCGAGAAAGACGGAGAGAAAGAGAGAGAGAGGAGGCCGATGGTCGATTCTAAGGAGAGGGGAGATCTTCTTATAGAGGGTCCTAGGACTTCGAGAGGTCCTAGGACTCCCAAATCGCTCGGGTTTCGTCGGAGAAGAAGACTCCTATCGGGAGTCTTCTTCCCGGTTTTTACTCTGTTTTTTTTTTTTTGTGGGCTTGGATCTTGATGTCATGGGCTTGGCTTGGGCTATAATATTCTTCACCCCTAAAAAAAAATTTTGTCCTTAAAATTTTTCATACCTGTAGTCTCGAAGAGCTGGGGATATTTTTGCTTCATTTCTTCCTCTAGCTCCCAAGTAGCTTCTCTTTCTGAATGTCGACTCCACTGTACCTTGACATAAAGAATGTTGCGACGTCTCAACACCTGTTCTTTACGGTCTACGATCCGTATCGGGTATTCTTCATATGTTAGATCTTTCCTGGCTTGTACTGGTTCAAGTTCCACGATGTGATTTGGATCTGGTAAATATTTCTTTAACATAGAAACATGAAAAACATTATGTACTCCTACAAGTGAAGGGGGTAAGGCAAGTCGATAAGCCACCTCACCAATTCTTTCCAAAATCTCAAACGGACCCACATATCTAGGATTCAATTTGCCACGAATGCCAAATCTTGAGATTCCTTTTGAAGGAGATACTTTGAGAAATACATGGTCACCAACTTGAAATTCTAATTTCAGTCTCCTGTTGTCTGCATAACTTTTCTGTCTGCTTTGTGCTGCCCGAAGTCGTTCTTTAATTAATTGAACCTTCTCGACTGCTTGTTGAACAAGTTCGGGACCCAATATTCTTCGCTCACCAACATCATCCCAGTGAATCAGCGGTCGACATCTTCTACCATATAATGCTTCATAAGGTGCCATACCAATGCTAGCCTGATAACTGTTATTGTATGCGAACTCAATCAAAGGTAGATGCTCATCCCATGAACTTTTCATATCCAAAATACAGGTTCTCAACATATCTTCTAAGATCTGAATAGTTCTCTCTGACTGACCATCAGTCTGTGGATAAAAAACTGTACTAAAGTTCAATTTTGTTCCTAATGCCTTATGTAAGCTCTTCCAAAACTGTGATACAAATCTAGTGTCTCGATCCGATACGATGGTCACTGAAATTCCATGTAGCCTTACAATTTCTTTCATATACAACTTTGCTAGTCTTTCCAAAGTAAATCCAACTCTAATTGGTAGAAAGTGTGCAGACTTTGTCAATCGATCTACAATCACCCAGGCTGCATCATTTTTACTTGGAGCTTCGGTAGTCCAGTTACAAAATTCATAGTGATATGTTCCCACTTCCATACTGGAATATCCAGAGGTTGAAGTAGTCCCACAGGTCTCTGATGTTCAGCTTTAACTTGTTGACATACCAAACATTGAGCCACGAATTGAGCGATCTCTCTCTTCATATTATTCCACCAGTACATTTCTTTTAAGTCTCTATACATCTTAGTACCTCCCGGATGAACTGTATAACCGGTCTGATGTGCCTCCTAAAGTATTTCATGCTTGAGTGCTGAATCATTGGGTACGCAAATCCTATTTTCGAATCTCAACGAACCATCTTCATGTATCTTGAATTCAGATTGAACACCAGCTTCCACTGAATTTCTTATTTTCATTAGTTGTGGATCATCATTCTGGGCAACTGAAATTCTTTCAATGAGTGTTGGCTGAACCCTCATGTTGGCTAACCGTACTGCTGAGTCATATATTCGGATGTCTAATTTTAATTTTCTTATATCCTCCAATAATTGACTTTGATGTGTAATTAAAACTGCCAAATTTTCCACAGATTTTCTACTAAGGGCATCAGCAACAACATTAGCTTTTTTCGGATGATAATGGATTGTTAAATCATAGTCCTTTAATAATTCTAACCACCTTCTCTGTCTCATGTTTAATTCTTTCTATGTAAAAATGTACTTCAAACTCTTATGATCAGTAAACACTTCACACTGCGCATCGTATAAGTGATGTCTCCAAATTTTTAGGACAAAAATCACTGCAGCTAATTCCAAATCATGTGTCGGATAATTCTGTTCATATGGTTTCAATTGTCTTGAGGCATAGGCCACTACCTTATCACGTTGCATCAATACACAATCGAGTCCCTTTTTAGATACATCACTATATATTGTGAATCCTTCATCTCCTGTTGGTATAGTAAGGATAGGGGCTGAAACTAATCGTTGTTTTAATTCTTGAAAACTCTGTTCACAATCTTCAATCCACTCGAATTTAACCCCTTTTTGAGTAAGACGAGTCAATGGTGCAGCTATGCGGGAGAATCCTTCTACAAATCGTCTGTAATATCCTGCCATTCCCAGAAAGCTTCGAATCTCGAAGATATTTGTAGGTCTGTTCCACTGCATCACAGCTTCCACTTTTGCTGGATCTATAGAAATTCCATCTTTAGATACGATGTGTCCTAAAAAGATGATTTTGTCCAGCCAAAATTCACACTTCTTAAATTTGGCATAAAACTTTTCTTTCCTCAATATTTGTAGTACACACCGTAAATATTCTTCATGCTCTAATTTCTTCTCGAATATATCAAGATATCGTCAATAAATACGACAACAAACTTATCAAGATAGAATTTGAATATTCTGTTCATTAAATCCATAAAGGCTGTTGGAGCATTGGTTAACCCAAAAGGCATCACTAAAAATTCATAATGTCCATAATGAGTTCTAAATGCAGTCTTTGGTATGTCCTCTATTTTGATTTTTAACTGATGATACCCTGAACGAAGATCAATTTTAGAAAAGACTTGTGCACCTTGCAACTGATCAAACAAATCATCAATTCGAGGTAGAGGATACTTATTTCTGATAGTATTTTTGTTCAACTCTCTATAGTCGATACAAAATCTCATACTATCATCTTTCTTCTTCACAAATAAGACTGGAGCTCCCCAAGGAGATACACTAGGCCTTATAAAACCTTTATCCAATAAATCCTGTAATTGATCTTTTAACTCCTTTAACTCCATAGGGGCCATTATGTAAGGGGCTTTAGAAATTGGACTGGTATTGGGTGCCAACTCAATAGTAAATTCAATTTCTCTATCTGATGGTAATCCGACTAAATCATCAATGAATACATCCAAAAATTTATTTACGATAGGAATATCCTGTAACTTCAATTCATCATGTTCTTTATTCTTTATTGATACTAGGTAACCTCTACATCCCTTTCTTATCATCTGTCTAGCTTGCACAAATGAAATAATACGTGGAGGGATGGTTTCTGTACTTCTATCAAAACTAAAAGTTAATTCTTCCAGTATGTGAAAGTTCACTCTCTTTCCATGACAATCCACAGAGGCATGATAAGTAGCCAGCCAATCCATTCCTAGAATGACATCGAAATCATGCATATCCAGGACTACCAAATCTGTCGGTAATTCTCTTTCTCCTATCTTGATACTACAGGACTTGCACACACTTTCAGTACTCAAAATACCACCTACTGGTGTCTCAACATATAATTTGGTTTTCATAGGTTCACATATTATATCATGTTGTCTAATAAAAATAGTGGATATAAAGGAGTGTGTAGCACCAGAATCAAACAAAACTGAAGCATGAATACCAGATACAGGAATGGTACCTGTCACCACAGCATTGGAGGCCTGAGCATCCTGTTGTGTGAGTGCATAGATCTTTCCTTGAGTTTTCGGCCTTTGACCTCCGTCCTTTGCTTGTGTTGATCTATTTTCATTCATCTGGGGGCAATTTACAATCTTGTGTCCTTTCTGTCCACATCTAAAATACGAACCAGTATTCCATGGGCAATTAGAAGTCTCATGCTCTCTTCAGCCGCATCTCAAACATCTAGCTGCCTCATTCTCACGATTCTTATCAATTGCTGGCTTCTTTGCTGGACCCTTATTGTTCTGATTTCGTCCTTGAGTTCCACTAAACCTACTTCTCTTCTTCTGATTCCACTCTCACTCCGCATGAGCTTCATTAACTTCTCTCTCAATTATTAGAGCATTGTTCACAACTGAGGCATAGGTAGTTAGCTCATAAGGTACAACCTGTTTTCTGATTTCTGTCTTCAGTCCCATTTCAAATTTGTGTACTCTGTCTTGCTCAATCTCAACTAATCTTGGAACAAACTTGGCTAATTCCATGAATTTAGCTTCATATTCTGCAACGGATCTGTTTTCCTGTTTCAGATGAATGAACTCCTGCTCCTTCTGTATTCTGACACTTCGGGGGAAGTACTTGTCAAAGAATTCACCTCGGAAACTCTCCCAAGTGAGTGGTATCCTATCGTGCTCATATTTTTGTTTCAGTATACGCCACCAGTTGTATGCCTCGTCTTGTAACAGATATGCTGTGAAGCGGATCTTCTTTTCATCTTGGCATTCTTGCACGGCAAATGCCTTCTCCATTTCCATGATCCAGTTATCTGCTTCCAGTGGCTCGATGGTCCCTTTGAAGGCTGAAGGAGCTAGCTTCTTAAATTCGACGATATTGTTTCTCTGCATCGGATGTTCTCCATGTCCAGGTGTCGGTGGAAAATGCTGACGTGGCTGTGCATGTTGTTGTTGAAGTAACTGCTGTTGTGTTTGAACTACTCCGATCAGAGTTTGCATTAGTTGAGTCATGTTCGGCTCCTCCTGTACTGTCGGAGTATTTTCGGTAGGATCAAGGATTCCCTCCTGCTGAGTTGTGCCACTGTTTAATTGGGGAGTATTATCGCCAAGTGGATTTGATGTCCCTCCTACCGCTCCTTGAGTATTCCTCGCTCGTTGTGGAGGCATATTGACCTATGTTAGATTTGAGATAATAACTTATCCTTAATAAGGTTATAACTTGTGACAAGTCAAATCATAATCATCATAACTAACCTTTCAATTTCCTAATGTCTACCCCTCACTCTCTCACTCTATTCTACATGTCTCTATCTATCTACTTATGCTCTGATACCATATTAATTGTCACGCCCCCGACCCGAGATTTGAATCGAGGGTCATGGCAACTGCCGCATACTCATAGAATATTTTTCCCATAAGCATGCAAGGCATCTCATCATGATATCTTCACACAAAGTTAAATAAATTTTTTCAACTTTTAATAAATCAAACCTTAGTTCAAATAACAAATCAAAACTCAGTGTTCAAAAAAAATTAACTATCTGACAAAGTCAACACTAAAAAAAAACTAAAAGTCTTGAATCAATTCTGAGAAAATCCTAAATCAATGAGCTAACTTCATCTCTAATCGCTCTCCCAACCGAAATCCCACAACAAGCTAATTTTCTGGATCTGTGGGAAAAACATAAAACTCATCATGAGCTAAACAGCCCAGTAAGCAGTGTATACCTCTAACTGAATAAATCAGGCAAATAATACTATACATATCGATTTACTGATAATAACAAAATCAATATGTAATTTCATGAAATCATAATCATACTATCAATCATATATAAAAGTCAATTCATCGTAATTTCTCAATTATGCTTTTCATCTTAAATTCATCAATTTCTTAAGTTCTTCTTACCAACCATGACTATGACCACATTATCCCTGTGGCAGGGTCATAATACCGCGTATCTGCTTGCGGTGGGCTGCGAATCATCTGGCAGCCAAGTCCTTTGGAACCGCTGGGTCTCGCTGGCGACATAAACCCTCAGGACAGTCAATTGCCAATGTATATGCCCCCATTGGCGGGGTCTCAACACAGTCAGGTTGTTAATTTCATATTGTCTTCCAATTCATATATTATTTTCAAAAATAATATAAATAAATGATATTCGAGTCAAATCAATCATATCATTCTTTGAGATCATACATCATCATAATAATTGTTCAACAAATAACTTCAATCATAAATAATTTTCTACAATTAACTTTAATCATAAATAATTTCAACAATTATTTCAATAAATAATTTCAATCACAAGCATGCATAAATTTATTTAATTCAGAATTTATAATTTACCAGATAAATTCAATAAAAGTGAACACTACTTACCTCAAAAGAAAATTCAAACTAGAAATTCTAGAAATCTCGAAAATTCTTCTCTGAATTTGATATGTCAAATATCATATTTTTTAATCAAAATTTTATCGAATTAAAAAATAATTAAAATTATTAAAATCTAATGTCCCCACGAGGATCAACTTGACAACAGCATCCAGGATTTTCGGACTAATCCATGGACACCCTAATTATATTTATTTATTTTTATTATTATTTATTTTTTTTAATTAATTCATAAATCCTAAAAATCTAAAAGAGAGAGAAAATTTCTCTCCCCCTTTTTTTTTTCTTCTTCTTCTTCTTTTCTTTTTCTTCTTTTTCTTCTTTTTCTTCTTTTTCTTCTTTTTCTTTTCTTTTTCTTCTTTTTCTTTTCTTTTTTCTTTTTCTTTTCCTTTTCTTTTTTTCTTTTTCTTTTCCTTTTCTTCTTTTTCTTCTTTTTCTTTTCCTTTTCTTCTTTTTCTTCTTTTTCTTCTTCTTCTTCTCGGCCCTCCCCACGCCGGAACAGGGGACCGGCGTGGTCCTTCATTGGCTGGCCGTTCAGGCCGCGGCCGCCGCGGTGGAGACCGACGGTTGAGGGAGGACAGTCCCCTGTTTCCGAAGGAGCATGGTCGGGAAAATCCAAGGAAAAAGGCTCAAAACAGAGTCTCTTTTCTGACCAAAATCGGCGACACTCGTCGCCGGCAGCCTCAAGCAAAAGTACAGGAAGAAAGGGAAGGAAGAGAGGAAGGAGAGGAAGACTCATCCCGGCCTCCGGTGACCTCACCGGTGAGAAATCACGGTGAGAAACGAACGGTGTCCGCGGCTCCGATCGAGAAAGACGGAGAGAAAGAGAGAGAGAGGAGGCCGATGGTCAATTCTAAGGAGAGGGAGATCTTCTTATAGAGGGTCCTAGGACTTCGAGAGGTCCTAGGACTCCCAAATCGCTCAGGTTTCGTCGGAGAAGAAGACTCCTATCGGGAGTCTTCTTCCCAGTTTTTACTCTGTTTTTTTTTTTATGGGCTTGGATCTTGATGTCATGGGCTTGGCTTGGGCTATAACACTATCCTTAACCAATCTTCGAAAAATAATATTGAAGCCTTAAAAACCATCAAGTTGCTGAAATAAATTTTAGAATATGTATATATATATATATATATATATATAGTAAAATAATATCTATTTCAATTTTTTTCATGAAAAAAATTAACGATGAAAATTAATTTTTATTACTAATAAGATAATTAATGATGAAATATTTTTTTTTCATCCAAATTTTTTGAAAAATTGGGATAATTTCTTTTTTTAAAAATTATTCACAACGAAAATATTTTTTGGTCGCAAATAATCTAATTAACAACACAAAATTTTTTGTCACAAATAAATTTCTTTTTTGTGGGAAAAATTTTCTAGAGGGAAATATTTTTTTTTTGCGGATATTATTAGCGATGAAATTTTTTTTTGTCATTAATAAGCTTATTAGCGATGAAATTTTTTATTTTATCATAAATAATATTTTTCATACAATTATTAGCGATGAAAATTAATTATTAGTGATGAAAATTTTTATCGTTAATAGTTCGCGTCCCATCAAGTCCCATTCCGAAATCCATTTTCTTCCCCTCGCCCCCCCCGTCGTTTCGTGCGAAACTGGTCCCCCCACCCCCCCCTCCCCACCGATGCATCCCACCACCGCGTCCGCCGCCGTTTGCGACTGCGTCCGTCCAATGTCGCCATCCATTGCCGTTGTCGCCGTTCGCCATCAGGAAGTTTTTTTTTTTTTTTGGTGTTTTCTCGGGCCACCGGGGGTCTGGCGGGGATGGGGTCGGGCCGACGGGGATGGGGCCTGGCCGGGTCGGGCCGACGGCAATTGTGACTGGCCGATGGTAATTTTTTTTGTTTTTTTTTTGGTGTTTTCTCGGGCCACCGGGGGGCCAGCGGGGATAGGGCTTGGCCGGGCGGGTCAGTGGTGACTCTGACGGCCCGATGGTACTTTTTTTTTATGTTTTCTAGGGCCACTGGGGGCCGGCGGGGATGGGGCCAGGCCAACGGCGATTGTGACCGGTCTGACAGTAAGGTTTTTTTTGGGTTTTTTTTTTTTGATGTTTTCTCAGGCCACCTGGGGGTCGGCGGGGATGGGGTTGGGCTGGGCTGAGCCGGCGGCGACTGTGACCAGGCCGGCGGTAAGTTTTTTTTTTGGTGGTGTTTTTTCGGGCCACCGTGCGGCCGAGCTGGGCTTGTGGGGATGGGGCCAGGACGACAGCGACTGGGACCAACAGGGCGGTAATTTTTTTTTTTGGTGTTTTCTCGGGCTACTGAGGGACCGACGGGGATGGGGCTGGGTCGTGCCTGGCCGGCGGCATGTGAGACTGGCCCAACAGGGATGGGGTCTGGGGCTTGGGATGGTGTCGATGCGGGGAGGGAGGAAGGGAAGAGAGAAAGAAGGGGCAAAAAGAAAAAAAGAAAAGAAAAGAAAGGAAAAGAAAGAAAGAAAAAAAGGAGACGGGGTCGGGGAGGGAGCGACCGGCGGTCGGGGGTGACGGGCTAGGGAGGGGGTCTATCGGCAGCCAAAGGAGATGAGGCCGGGGATAGGGCCACTAGCGGTCGGGAGAGACAGGGCCGGGGGGGAAGACGGGGCCGGGGAGGGTGTCGACTGGTGGAGATGGGGTCGGGGAGGGGGCGGCCGGCGACCGAGGGAGATGGGGTCGGGGAGGGGGCCTGTCGATAGTCAAAGGAGACGGGGTCGGGTTAGGGCTGCTGGCGATCGAGAGAGACGGGGTCGGGGGGAGATGGGGCCGAGGAGGGTGTCGGCCGGCGGAGATGGGATCGGGGAGGGGGCGGCCGGTGGCCGATGGAGACAGGGTCGGGGAGGGGGCTTGCCGACGGTCGAAGGAGACGGGGGCCGGGGGATAGGGCCACTGGCGGTCGGGGGAGATGGGGTCAGGGAGGGTGTCGACCGGTGGAGACGAGGCCGGGGAGGGGGCGATCGGGGGAGATGGGGCTGGGGAGGGTGTCGGTCGATGGAGACATAGTCGAAAAAATTATTTGATTAATTATATTTATTATATAAATTTTTTAGTGTTACTATTTAAATTTTTTAATTGTTTGATTAATTATTTTTTTCACTAACATAATGCACATTATTGTTACTTATTACAATTTAATTATTTTATGTGCTATTTTTTATATTTTTATTTATTATAATTAAATATAAAAAAATATTTTTATTTTTAAAAAAAATTCTATTAAAATTTTTGAAGAAAAAATTTCAATGTAGAGTTTTTTTTTTGATAAATTAGAAATCCATCTTTGAATACATGTTTAGAGATGGTAGTTAAATTGCATTGAGCCGTAGATTTTCGTTCAAGAGTCGATCTTCATCGAGATCGACTCTTGGATGTTTCGTATTCGAGCTTTTTAAAAAATAATATTCTTATTATTGTTAATAGTTGATATTTTATTTTATTATGTAGTATTCAGTAGTTATCTGTCCATTATTCTTCGGGTATGTAGTGGATAGGGTGCGTAGGCGCCATATTCACATCGTATACTTGGAGAACCACAGAGAGATGCTGCTAAAATTTTTATAAAAATGAGATAAAATATTCACTAATAATAATAATAAGATTATTACTCTTCTAAAGGGATAGGACCACATCTGTTAGTAATAATTTGAAATGGATAGAATCATACATTTTTACTTCATTAAATTGATGAAAGAATATTTTCTATGCTACTGTTCAGTCTGTATTTTTAATATGTGTTGTTTTGTATAAAGTGATCCGTGTCTGGATCCAGATCAAATTTTGGCCAAAATTCAAATCGTGATTCAGTCCAAAATTTGGATCAAAATCAAGAATACCACTTAACTTTTTTTTGGTTATTAATGATTTTGTGTTTATTGTTAGATGGATATCAACAAAAATTGAATGAATGCTAGAGATATTTTTTGCTTGAATATCGAAAAGAAGTTCGAGATTTTATTGAGTATGCACGGCATAAGGTTGATAGTATTGGTCGGATAAAGTGTCCACGCAAGAGATGTGTCAATTTGATATATCATCACATAATACTTATTGAGGAGCATTTGCTACATTATGATATAGATAAGAAGTATACTTATTGGATATGGCATGAGGAGGATAATCTGAATAAAGTGGTGCATGACGATAACGATATTGAAGATGATAGTGATGCTGCTGGACCTGTCGAATATAGTAGTATAGAAGAATTATTAGATGATTTACATCAGGGTGCTTGTTCAAATATACACATGAGTACTACTGCATCTAAAGCAATTCTGATCATGAACATAATATCCGATCTGAGGTAGAAGGGACTTCTGAACAGTTTGCAGAGCTTGTAAGAGATGCACGATAGCCACTCTATCCAAATTGTACAAAGTTTTTCAAGTTAGAGTTTTTGATAAAATTGCTTCATATTAAAATCGTGAACTGATGGAGTCATAAGTCATTTGATCAAATTTTGATATTGATTAAAGCAGTTCTTTCCAATGGAAAGAGACTTTCGAAATTATATTCTGAAGCAAAAATATACATGCAGAAAGTGGGACTTGGCTATATTCTTATACATGCCTGCAAAAATGACTATATATTATTTTATAAGAATAACGAATAAGCAACTGAATGTCCAAAATACGGTGAGCCTAGATACAAAATTGATAATAAAAAAGCAAAAAGATACCTCAAAAGATTTTGAGATATTATTTATTGATACCAAGACTTCAAAGGTTGTATATGTCTACAAAGACAGTTGAAGAAATAAGATGGCATTATGAGCAGCGAGTTCCGGAAGAGACATACTTAGCCACCCGGCCAACTCTTTAGTGTAGAAAGACTTCGATGCAAAGCATCTGCACTTTGTGAGTGACCCGCGTAATATCCGGCTTGATCTAGCGATAGATGGATTTAATCCCTTTGGCAATATGAGTACCACATACAGCATATGGCCTGTGATGCTAGTTGTATATAATATGTCACCTTGAAAGTACATGAAAGAACCATTTATTTTTATGTCACTATTGATTTTAGGTCCTAAAGCACTAGGTAATGATATTGATGTATATTTATGACCTTTAATCGATGATCTGAAGGAGCTATCCTTAACCTATCCTCGAAAAATAATATTGAAGCCTCAAAGGCCATCAAGTTGCTGAAGAAAAATTTTAGAATATGTATATATATATATATAGTAAAATAATATCTATTTCAAATTTTTTCATGAAAAAAATTAGCGATGAAAATTAATTTTTTTTGCTAATAAGATATTAATGATGAAATATTTTATTTTTATCATAAATTTTTTGAAAAATTGGGGAAATTTTTTTTAAAATTATTCATAACGAAAATATTTTTTCATCGCTAATAATCTAATTGACAACGCAAAATTTTTTATCTCAAATAAATTTCTTTTTTGTGGAAAAAATTTTTTAGAGGGAAATATTTGTTTTTTGGCGGAAACTATTAGCGACGAAAATTTTTTCCATCGTTAATAAGCTTATTAGCGATGAAATTTTTTATTTTATCATAAATAATATTTTTTATATAATTATTAGCGATGAAAATTAATTATTAGCGACGAAAATTTTCATCGCTAATAGTTTGCGTCCCATCAAATCCCATCCCGAAACCCATTTTCTTCCCCTCGCCCCCCCTGCCATTTCGTGCGAAATCGGTCCCCCCACCCCCTTCACCTCTCTGCTCTCCCCCCTCTCCCCGCTGATGCATCCGCCACCGTCCGCGACCGCATCTGCCGCCATCCGCGACCGCGTCTGTCCCATCGCCATCCATCACCGTCGTCGCCGTCTGCCGTCGGTAAGGTTTTTTTTTTTTTTTGTGTTTTCTCGGGTCACCGGGGGTTGACGGGGATGGGGCCGGGCCAGCGGGGATTGTGACCAGCCCGATGGTAATTTTTTTTATTTTTCTTTTGGTGTTTTCTCGGGCCATCGGGGACCGACGGGGATAGGGCCTGGCCGGGCCGGGCCGACGGTGACTATGACTGGCCCGGCAGTAATTTTTTTTATTTTTATTTTTTGGTGTTTTCTCGGGCCACTGGGGGGCCGGCGGGGATGGGGCCGGGCCGACGGCGACTGTGACTGGCCCGGCAGTATGGTTTTTTTTTTTGTTTTTTTTTTTGGTGTTTTCTCCGACCACCAAGGGGCCGGCGGGGATGGGGTCGGGTTGGGCCGAGCCAGCTGCAACTGTAACCAGCCGACGGTAAGTTTTGTTTTTTTTTCGGTGGTGTTTTCTCGGGCCACCAGGGGCCAACGGGAATGGGGCCAGGCTGGGCCAGTGGGGATGGGGCCGAGCTAGCGGCGACTGGGACCGACAGGGTGGTAAGTTTTTTTTTTTTTTTGGTGTTTTCTCGGGCCACCGAGGGGCCGGCGGGGATGGGGCTGGGTCGTGCTGGGCCAACGACATGTGAGACCGGCCCGACGGGGATGGGGTTTGGGGCCTGGGAGGGTGTTGACGGCGGGGAGGGAGGAAGGGAAGAGAGAAAGAAGGGGAAAAAGAAAAAAAGAAAAGAAAAGAAAGGAAAAAAAAGAAAAAAAAAGGAGATGGGGTCGAGGAGGGGGCCGCTGACGGTCGGGGGTGACGGGGCCAGGGAGGGGGCCTATCGGCAGTTGAAGGAGATGGGGCTGGGGACAGGAATGCTAGCGGTCGGGGGAGACAGGGTCGGGTGGCAAGATGGGGCCGGGGATGGTGTTGACCGATGGAGATGGGGTCGGGAAGGGGGAGGCCTGCGACCAGGGGAGATGGGGTCAGGGAGGGGGCCTATCGGCAGTCGAAGGAGACGGGGTCGGGTATAGGGCTGCTGGCGACCGAGGGAGATGGAGTCGGGGGGGAGACGAGGCTGAGGAGGGTGTCGGCCGGCAGATATGGGATCTGGGAGGGGGCAGCCGGCGGCCAACGAAGATGGGGCCGGGGAGGGGGCTTGCCGACGGTCGAAGGAGATGGGGTCGGGGATAGGGCCGTTGGGGGCTGGGACAGGGCCGCTGGCGGTCGGTGGAGGTGGTTAGGGAGGGTGTCGGCTGGTGGAGACGAGACCGGAGAGGGGCGATCAGGGAGGGTGTCGGTCGGCAGAGATGCAGTCAAAAAAATTATTTGATTAATTATTACTTATTTGTTGCATAAATTTTTTAGTGTTACTGTTTAAATTTTTTAATTATTTGATTAATTATTTTTTTCAATAACACAATGCACATTATTGTTATTTATTATAATTTAATTATTTTATATACTATTTTATATTTTTATTTATTATAATTAAATATAAAAAGTATTTTTATTTTATAAAAAATTCTAGTGAAATTTTTGAAGAAAAAATTTTAATGCAAAGTTATTCTTTTTGATAAATTAGAAATCCATCTTCGAATGCATGTTCAGAGATGGTAGTTAAATTGCATTGAGCCATAGATTCTCGTTCAAGAGTCGATCTTCATCGAGATCGACTCTTGGATGTCCCGTATTCAAGCTTTTTAAAAAAATAATAATCTTATTATTGTTAATAATTGATATTTTATTTTATTATGTGGTATTCAGTAGTTTTCTGTCCATTATTCTCTGGGTATATAGTGGATAGGATGCGTAGGCACCATATTCACATCGTATACTTAGAAAACTATGGAGAAATACTGTTGAAATTTTTATAAAAATAAGATAAAATATCTACTAATAACAATAATAAGATTATTACTCTTCTGAAAGGGATACGACCACATCTGTTAGTAATAATTTGAAATGGATAGGATCATGCATTTTTACTTCATTAAATTGATGGAAGAATATTTTCTATGCTATTGTTCAATCTGTGTTTTTAATATGTGTTGTTTTATATAAAGTATTCTGTGTCTGGATTTGGATCAGGATTTTGATCAAAATTCAAATCGTGATTCAGTCTAAAATTTGGATCGGGATCTAGAATACCACTTAACCTTTTTTTGGTTGTTAATGAATTTGTGTTTGTTGTTAGATGGATATCAACAAAAATTGGATGAATGCTGGAGGTATTTTTTTCCCTAAATATCGAAAAGAAGTCGAGATTTTATTGAGTTTGCATGACATAAGGCTGACAGTGCTGGTCGGATAAAGTGTCCATGCAAGAGATGTGTCAATTTGATATATCGTCACATAATACTTGTTGAGGAGCATTTGTTACATTATGGTATAGATAAGAAGTATACTTGTTGGATATGGCATGGGGAGGATAATCCAAATGAAGTGATGCACGACAATAATGATATTGAAGATGATAATGATGCTGCTGGATCTGTCGAATATAGTGGTATAGAAGAATTATTAGATGATTTACCTCAGGATACTTGTTCAAATATACACATGAGTACTACTGCATCTGAAAGCAATTCTGATCATGAACATAATATCCGATCTGAGATAGAAGGGACTTCTGAACAGTTTGCAGAGCTTGTAAGAGATGCACGAGAGCCACTCTATCTAAATTGTACAAAGTTTTTCAAGTTAGAGTTTTTGATAAAATTACTTCATATTAAAATCATGAACTGATGGAGTCATAAGTCATTTGATCAAATTTTGACATTGATTAAAGCAGTTCTTCTCGATAGAGAGAGACTTTCAAAATCATATTCTGAAGCAAAAATATACATACGAAAAGTGAGACTTAGCTATATTCCTATACATGCCTACAAAAATGACTGTATATTATTTTATAAGAATAACGAATAAGCAACTGACTGTCCGAAATATGGTGAGCCTAGATACAAAACTGATAATAAAAAAGCAAAGAAGATACCTCAAAAGATTTTGAGATATTTTTCATTGATTCCAAGACTTCAAAGGTTGTATATGTCCACAAAGACAGCTAAAGAAATAAGATGGCATTATGAGCAGTGAGTTCTGGAGGAGAATATACTTAGCCACCCGGCCAACTCTTTAGTATTGAAAGACTTCGATGCAAAGCATCCGCACTTTGCGAGTAACCCACGTAATATCCGGCTTGATCTAGCGACAGATGGATTTAATTCTTTGGCAATATGAGTACCTAATGCAGCATATGGCCTATGATACTAGTTGTATATAATGTGTCACCTTGGAAGTGCATGAAATAACCATTTATTTTTATGTCACTATTGATTTTAGGTCCGAAAAAACTAGATAATGAAATTGATATATATCTACGATCTTTAATCGATGATCTGAAGGAGCTATGAAAAATAGGATACAGACATATGATTTTATAAGTTGAAGTAATTTTAAGTTGCATGCTTCGATTCTATAGACCATAAATGATTTTTTTGTATATGAAAACTTATCTGGATGGAGCACCAAAAGATATCTTGCATGTTCAATATGCAATAGGGATGCATCCTCTTTCATTTAAAGCACGAGTAAAAAATATATTTCACAGATCATCAACAGTTTCTCCCTGCTAATCATTCTTGGAGGACCCGTTATAATCAATATTTTGATGGTAAGTCGATCGATGTCCGCCACCTAAGGAGTTAAGTGGAGCAAAAATTTTAGAATAATTTGAAGACATTGAAAACATCCAATTTGAAAAAAATCGGGTATTCGCAAGCAGAAGCATACTGAAGCTGAGCTGAATTAGATGAAGCGAAGCATCTTTTTTGAACTATCGTATTGGAAGCAGCTACTACTTCATCATAATTTGGATGTAATGCACATTGAAAAGAATATTTATGATAATATCATCGGTACTGTATTGAACATCTCAAAAAAAATAAAAGATGGTATAAAAGCTTATCTTGATTTATAGAAAATAAAAATCCGATGGAATTGCATTTAGTTCATTGAGGTGAGAGATTTTTTATACCACATGCATATTATTCGCTGTTTGGTGAGGAAAAGAAGAATTTTTGTGGATGGTTCAAAATTATAAAGTTTTCTTATGCATACGCTTCAAACGTATCACAGTGTGTTGGGAATAACGACGATAATATCTCTGGTTTGAAAAGTCATGACTCTCATATGATGATGCAATGTTTGCTTTCTGTGGTCATGCATGGCTATTTGGATGGTGATGTTCAAATTGCATTGATTAAGCTGGGAGTGTTCTTTCGAAAACTATGTTGGTGAAAATTAAAAATTAACTTACTTGAGAGATTAGAGAAAGATATTATACTTATTCTTTATAAGTTTGAAAAAAAATTTCCACCATCATTTTTTGATGTTATGGTGTATCTGGCTGTTCATCTTCCAAAAGAAGCTCTTTGGGTCAGACCGGTACATTATCAATGGATGTATCCTATTGAAAGGTAAAGAAATTATACGCACTTTGTCATATCAATTATAAGATGTAAATATATTTTTAAAATTTAAATTTATTTTTATTTATAGATTTTTGTGCATCTTAAAAAGTATGTGCACAATAAAGCAAGACCTGAAGGGTCTATAGTGGAAGCATATATAACTACGGAGTGTGTCATATTCTACTCGATATATCTTGACGATATCGAAACAAAATTCAATCATACAGATTATAATACAGACCATGAATGGGATGACAATGAATTGATGTTGTCTATATTTAAACAAACGGTTCGACCTATTGGTGCAAGGAGATATAAATTTATGGACATGAATGAGCTTTCCAAGGCACACTTTTACGCTCTAAATAATTATGAAGAAATTGAAGATTTCATTAAGTACCATCTTAGAATACTGTTTAATATTTTAAGTAATTTTTCATGTCGATGTAAAATTAAAAATCGTAACTTGTTGCAGTAAGCACAAGAGTATACTATGTAGAGAGAATAATATGGATGTCGATGATCGACATAGAAAAAAATTTGCAAAATAGTTTGATGATCTTGAAAGTTGCACTAGTGATACGTTATTTATTTAATTATAAATAATATTATTTGAACCAACATAATCTTTTATGTTATGATGTAAATGAAACATAAGTATTTCATAAAGAAGTGAGTTTGACCGATGAGCTGTACAATTTAGCATATGATCCCGATCGAAGGGTTAATCACTATGCATCCTGTATCATTGGAGGAATAAAATTTCACACAAGGAAGCTTAAGATGCAACGACGGACCTAGAATAGTGGGATTGTTACAACAGGATATGAAGCAGAAGAAGAGATTGATTATTATGGTGAACTGATAGATATCATAGAATTGAAGTATGGGTCCAGTAATTCTATATTCTTGTTTCAGTGTGAATGATGGGATATTAGTAATAAAAAGATCGATATTTATATTAGCAACTCAAGCGAAATAAGTAATATATTTGAAGGATCTAAAGTATCAAGATAATTGGCATGTTATATAAAAAATAATATCTAGAGACGTATATGACATACCAATCTGATTAGAGATGGATGAAAATTTGGATTTACATGAAGAGGAAGCTTTTCAGCAAGAAGAACAAATATTAGCTGAGCTTTTTGTTGATGAAGAACTTGTAACGGCAACTTTGAATAGGGCTGATCTGCCATCCAACGAAGTTGAAGTTGATCATGTATTTAATCTTGATGAGTCAGAGGGCGAAGATCAGTTGATAAATGATGATGAGATAGAAGATGACATATATATCGATTATTGTGATTCGGAGGAGATCTACACATCGAGAAAGATATGAATATTGATGAGTAGATCTATATTCTTCATTCAATCTTCTCTTATAATAATGGTATGCGATATAATTGAATTTATTAGAATATAATTTATTTATTATTATTATTTAATATTATATTTATTTATATGTCAATTATTGTAGATATGGCACTAGGAGACAGACGACGATGTTCGCGTTCACAATCTACCCTGAAGGTTGAGGTGCCTTCATCGATCTCCATTGCCGCACCGGCTCCGTTGTTAGAGGGTCCTGCACCGGCAGATCCCAATAAGGTGGGTCCCAGTGAGGCAGGTCCGAGTGAGACGGGCATGAGTGTATTATTATATTTTTTATATAATAAAATTTGATTATTTTATTTGGATAACTATCATACTAATGATTTATTTATTGTTGTTTCAGACCAGTCTTTATCTGTAGTGAGGCGAGGGTGAGGTCGAGGTCCATTAAAGAACCTCACTCTAGAGCATTGGAGATGCGAGCACCCGGGATAGCATCTTCGTATCGAGATACCAACCACTACACCAGACCCATTAGGAGATGGTGCGAGTCGTGGCAGACTGAGCTGGGCATCATATGCCGCAGCTATACCCCTGTGTCGCTCTTCGATTAGCATCACATTCTACCAGCTCAGAGAGAGGTTTTGTACACCCACTTACAGATAAAATAAATTATATTTGAATATTTAATTTGCATAGTATTCTTCTAATATTTATTATTGGCAAGGTGTATTCGACATCATTGATTTTGAGAAGGATCGTATAAGGCGAGCCGTGGACACTCATTTATCGTTGCATTTCAGAGATTATCACCATCACATGCATTAGCATTGGTACCATATGGTGCAAGATCATGGAGAGGAGGCAGCACGACAGTAGCCCTATGACAGCATCACTATGGATGACTGGACTATCATATACCGGCATTATGAGGATCCGACATATCAGGTTAGACATCTAAACTTTTCTTTTTTTAGAGTTTAATGATTGAATCATTTATTTTTAAATTAAATTTATTATCTACTAATTTAACTGTAATTGTATAGAGAAGATGTGCCTAGAATGTCGCAAATTGGACGAGACAGACGTACCGCATTGTGGGGGTTCGAGATCGTTCGCTCATCACATGGAGCACATGATAGATAATTTTTAATTTTTAATTAGCATATAACTTTTTAGTTATTTAAAATTTTTTTAATTAATTCTCAAATTACAGAGAGATACTGAGAGTAGCGAGCTTCCTGATAGGATCGATATCTACCAGCAGACCCTCCAACGATGGTCAGGGGAGTGGACAATGAAGAGCTAGGAGCTCTTTATTTTTTTAATTATTTTTTATTCACAATCTATTTTTTATTATAAAATTAAAATAGCTATAATTTTAATTTTCAAGACGTATGATAGATATGAGATCCCTGCCTACCCTTGAGGGCTCGACCGCACCCACAGATGATGAGATTTATGATCAGGTGCTTGGTACGAGATCTTATTATGTTAGGAGTATAGGGTATGGGATCACTGCTCCCTCATCCTCACACTGATCTAGGGCTAACATCTATTCTGCATGCAAGGCTCAGCTGACGGAGGTGCAGAGGCAGGCTATCGTGGATCGACAGCAGGCTGAGCAGCGAGCTCAGGAGTTGGCTGTACGCATCGATGAGTATCAGCAGCTCTAAATTCAGATGATGGAGCAGATGATACAGATGGAGTAAATGATACAGCTGATGAGGCAGTAGTAGGCCTGTCCGAGCTCTTTTGAGTGCTTCCCTTCTCCAGCTCATTCTCCAGATGCCGACACTTAACAGCTTCTTCATGTACTTTTTTATTTTTATTTCAAATTTTTTATAATTTTAATTAATATAATAAAATTTATTTATCTATTTATTATATAAATTTTTTATTTTAATTTTTTTAGTTTATAAAAAATACTATAGATATAAATTAAAAACATATATTCATAAATTATTTATTAAAAAAATATGTTTAAATTATTAGTGATGAAATTATTTTTGATAAAATATTGATCACTAAAAATATTTTAGTATGATAATTTAATTTTTTAATAAATATAAAATTATTAAAATTTTATATATAATTAATAATGATAAAAAATTTTCATCGTAAATAATTATTAGTGATAAAAGTTTTCATAAAAAATTATTGTATTTATGATGTAGTTTTTTGTCACTAATGTTATTTAAATTTAGTTTTTAAAACATTTGTTATTAAATTAATAGCAATGAAAAATTTTTGTTGCAAAAAATGTTATTTGCGATGCAAATATTTTATCACTAAAAGTTTTTAAAAATTTAATTTCAAAAAAAAATTAATTAAATTAATAGTGGTGAAAGTTTTTTTATCGCTATTAATTTTTTATTTATTAGCGACATTATAATTTATCGTAAATATTTTTTGTATTATTAAAATTTTACATCAAAAATTTTTAATGATGAAAATTATTTGTCATAAATAATCATTATTAACGATGAAATATTTCTTTCATCATAAAATATTATCAACAATGCGATTATTTGTGATGAAAAATTAGCGACGAAATTTTCATCGTGAATAACTATTAGCGATGAAAATAGGTTATTAGCGACGAAAAATTTTCATCGCTAATAATCTGTTTTGTTGTTATGGTCATTTTATTAAAATTGGGGAATACAAGTTTGGTAAATTTTCTAATTTGGTTATGTTAAATAGGATAGACATTGCCAAACTTAGCTTAGTCACAATTCTGCTCTAAACCTTTTTAACTGATATGAATTTTGACTTGCTAGACTGAAAAAATGATTCGCTTGGCCAAGCCATCTGTCAACATATGGAGGCTTTTTATCTTTGAGTATGGAGAAATATATGAGCGTAGAAAAAAGAAATAAAGGAATAAACATTATACCTTGTGAAGGCACTAAACCTATTAGATTATTTTGATACAAATATAAGTAATTAAGGGAAGATAAATTTCCAAAGCAGTGGGTATCCATCCTATGAGCTGATGATGTCCAAGATCAAGCACTCTAAGCTTCTGCATTCCCAGAAGGCCTGAAACATTGAGACATAGATATAAATAAAGATGGTAATTTTTAATATAGGGCACTAGCGAAGATTAATTTTTAAAAGATAATGGAATAGTTCCCATGAACCTGTTATAATTGAGATCAAAGATTTCTAACTTTTAGAATCCTGATATGTCTATCAAACACAAAGTTCCTAAAAGAAGAGAATTAAAATCAAAAATAGTTATAAGAAAAAGCTAGAAAATATGAATAGAATGAGATTGCAGAGACAAGTTTGATGAGCAAGAGGCTGACATAAAGCAGTAAGACAATATAAACCATTATACTCAATGTATTAATAGTCTCATGCTAGGAAAATAGCTATAGATGACTTTGCAAGTAATTACCCGATTAAGTGTGCTATTCAACTTATTAAATCTTAGATTCAGGGCATTGAGTAAAGATAAATTTTTAAAAGATAATGGAATAGTTTCAGTGAGTTTGTTAGAGCTAAGATCAAGAAGTTCCAACTTTCTCAATTCTGATATATCTATCAAATACAAAGTTCCCGAAAAAAGATAATCAAAATCAAAAGTACTATTTACAACAGAAGGATGGAAAATATGAATAGAATGAAATTAGAGAAATAAATTGGATGAGAGAAGGCTAGCTGACCCATATGTGATAACGATCCTACAATTTGATTGCCGAATAAGTTAAGTTGTTAGAGCTCATGAAAGGAAGAAAAAATGCTAAAATTCAATCATCAAAATTTAGATTCATCACATTCTACAAGCTCCGAAAGCATGTGCTTCGACAATTATTTTGTACTATTTTTGTAAGTTACTCTCTTCCAAATGCAGCAATCTCTCCCTCTTCCCCATGTAGGTGGTGAAGCGTAATTGTTGTGAAGGAGAGAAGATCTAAGCTCTAACAGAGATTCACGCTCTTCCAAAGGACATCCAAAGCAGAGGTGTAGTTGCATAAGACTATAATTAATGAAGTCCATGACAAGATTGCTAGCCTTGAGTAGGTGACAACTGGTAGCAATTCCTCATACAATGGTGCATGTTGCAAAGCAATTTTATATGCTTCACTCGCTGATTCAATATGACTGACTAAATATGGCTACACATGATGTGAACTTACTAGAGCATTTGATAGAATTAATGCTTAAAATTACAAGAAAAGTGAAACAAGCAAAAAGATTAAGTGCTTGATAGGATGAAACCAACTTATAAATATCATTTTATTAAAATTGGGGAATACAAGTTTGGTAAGTTTTCTAATTTGGTTAAGTTAGGTAGCTTAGGATAGACATTGGCCAAACTTAGCTTAGTCATAATTCTGCTCTAAAGCTTTTTAACTGATATGAATTTTGACTTGTTAGACTGAAAAAATGATTCAGCTTGGCCAAGCCATTTGTCAACATATGTAGGCTTTTTATCTTTGAATATGGACAAATTTATGAGCTCAAAAAAAAAAATGTCAAATTCTTATTTAAAGGAATAATCATTATACCTTCTAAAGGCACTAAACCTGTTAGATTATTTTGATCCAAATATAAGTAATTAAGGGAAGATAAATTTCCCAAAGCTGTGGGTATCCCTCCTGTGAGCTGATTATATCCAAGATCAAGCACTCTAGCTTCTGCAATCCCAGGAGGCCTGAAACATAGAGACATAGATACAAACAAAGAAGGTAATTTTTTAAAAGATATAGGGCACTAGCGAAGATTAATTTGTAAAAAATAATGGAATAGTTCCTATGAGCCTGTTATAGTTGAGATCAAGGATTTCTAACTTTTAGAATCCTGATATGTCTGTCAAACACAAAGTTCCGAAAGGAAGGGAATTAAAATAAAAAATAGTAAGAAGAAAAGGCTAAAAAATATTAATAGAATGAAATTGCATAGACAAGTTTGATGAGCAAGAGGCTAACATAAAGCAGTAAAACAATATAAACCATTATACTCAATGTGTTAATAGTCTCATGCTAGGAAAATAGCTGCAGATGACCTTGTAAGTAATTACCCCATTAAGTGTGCCATTCAGCCTATTAAATTTTAGATTCAGGGCATTGAGTAAAGATAAATTTTTAAGAGATAATGCAATAGTTCCAGTGAGTTTGTTAAAGCTAAGATCAATAATTTCTAACTTTTCCAATCCTGATATATCTGTCAAATACAAAGTTCCCAAAAAAAAATAATCAAAATCAAAAGTACTATTTACAACAAAAGGATAGAAAATATGAATAGAATGAAATTAGAGAAATAAGTTGGATGAGAGAAAGGCTAGCTGACCCATCTATGATAATGATCCTACAATTCGATTTTCGAACAAGTTGTTGGAGCTCGTGCAAGGAAGAAAAAATATTGAAATTCAATTGCCAAAACTTAGATTCATCACATTCTACAAGCTCCAAAAGCATGAGCTTTGAAACTTGTTTTGTACTGTTGTTGCAGGTTACTCTCTTCCAAATAAAGCAATCTCTCCCTCTTCCCGACCCATATGTAGGTGGTGAAGTGTAATTGTTGTGAAGGAGAGAAGATCTAAACTCTAACAGAGCTTCATACTCCTCCAAAGAACATCCAAAGTTGGAGGTGTAGTTGCATATGATCAATAAACACTACAAGAAATTAAGGTATTAATGATGATTATTAGCGACAGTATTTTTACCATCGCTAATATATCTATTAGCGATGGCATTACTGATGGTAACGATTCCATCGCTCATAATTATTTTACCGACGACTATTAGAGATGGTATTTTCACCGTCGCTAATATTAGTTTTATCGATAGCATAAACAGTATTAGCGACGGCATCACTATCACTAATAATCATTAACGATGGCACTATTAGAGACGGCATTCACCATCATAAATTTTTTTTTATTTATTAAAATTATTAGAGACGGTGAAAAGAGTATTAGTGACGGTAATTGTTATCTCTAATAATCATTAACGATGATGCTATTAGCGACGGTATTCACCATCATAAAAAATAAAAAAAATAATTTTATTAATTAAAATTATTAGCGACGATGAAAAGAGTATTAGCGACAGCAACTACCATCTTGGCTACGATACTATTAGCGATGATATTTGTCATCGCTAAAAATAAAAGAAATTTTTTATTATTATTAAAATTATTAGTGACAACAGGAAGAGGATATAATTTTGAATATTATATAATTTTGAAATTTAAAGTTTATCTTCATTATTCATTATCTAAATAATTATTGCTAGGGTATCATCATAAAAAATCATCTCGATCCGACAACCCTAGCTATGTCAATCAATAAAATTGATTTTGATGATCATGAATGATCACATGATGATCTAATAGATAAAGACAACTAATAGATTTGAAAATTCACAATGATGATCTTGATGATATTTGTAGCATACTATTAAAATTTTACTTTAATCAAATATCATTATCATTATCAATTTAGTACAGAATGATTTGGATCATTAAATAAAAAATGAGTGATCAAAGGGCCAAATGACGTCCAATTATAAGGTGATTTTTTAGATAAATAATCTTTGTGACTATTTTGATCATTTGTAAGATGATGATCATAAAATTCAAAATGCATATATATGAACGATTCAAAATTATATATCTCTTGGTACTGATTTTTAAAAGCCTTAAGTAATTATACTTGTACTTTTATAGATCTGCTTAACGTAGATAGTTCATATACATACGGTTTATATTTTATGATCACCACCATACAAATGATTAAAGTAGTAGCAAAGATTATTTATCTAAAAAATTGCCTTAATAGGATGCCATTTGGCCTTTTGATCATTCATTTTTTATTTAACGATTGAAATCATCCTGTACTAAATTGACCATAATAATGACATCTAATTGAAGTGAAATTTTGGTAGCATACTATAAATATCATCGAGATTATCATTATAAATTTTTAGATCCATCGATAGTTTCTATCTATCAGATCATCATGCAGTAGTTTGTGACAGTCGAAATTGAATTTTATTGATCAATATAGCTAGGGCTGTCGGATTAAGATAATTTTTGGTGATGATATACTAACGATAATTATTTAGATAATGAATGATGAAGATGGACTTTAGATTCCAAAATTATATCATATTCGGATGTTTATGAAGATGTGGAGAGATTATTAGTGATGGTATTAGTGACAGTATTAGTGAAGGCTAATTTATTAGCGACGGACGTCATGCCAACGTTAATAATTTTGAAAAAAAATATTTTAATAAAATATTAGCAATGGATTTTTGTTTTTAGTGACAGAGATTTTTGTCGCTAATATAGTCACTGACGGTATTAATTAGCGACGGCAAGTTTGCCATCACTAATAGTTTGCCTTTTATAAAATCGAAATATTTCTCCCTCACTGCTCATTCTCTCCCATTTTTGCCCCCCAACCCGCCTCTTCGGTGTCCTCACACTCCCAACCCCCTCTCTTACACCATCTATCTCTCTTGCCTCCTCTGTCTTGACATCTTTCTCTCTGTGCTCTACCCCTCTCTTGGATTGAGCTCGCCCTCCTGCTCCCCAGTACCATCTTTACTCTCCCTCTTGCTACTTCCTTTCTTTTGCATCTAGTAAGTCTAATCTCTACACTTTCATCTCTATTCGTTTCTCTCTAGAATTTATTTGATCTAACCATTTCTCCTCTCCAACAAAATTTTTATGCTTATGCCTAACTCCTCTCTCTTTTCTTCCTTAATAAGGAGAAGCAGCCAGGGGCTCTTTTATAAAAACAAAAGAGGAGGATTGAAATCTTGAGGATCCGCACATCGAATTTTTAGCATTCTTGTTCGAATTAATAATCCTATTTTGTATGTTGCAGTAGAATATTATATGTTAAATGTCCATAATGATGGGTAAAGGTTAATATTTTGTATATCTATTAGGAGCATCTTTTCATGCATACTCTATTCCATGGTTAAATATGATTTTGGGCTTACATCATAGGGATAAAAAAATTTGGTTCCAATCCTAATCATAGGCCTCATCATGGCCATACGTAGTCACATGGACTAAGAGAGGAATTATATTTTTTGATTTTTATAGAATTGTTTGCTTGCTCCGAAGTTTTATATTAAAAAGTAGCAATTGCGCTTCAATTTTGAAGGAATAGCTATGGACCAACCTGAAACGAGTTATTTCATTGGACCGAAAAGATTGCCAGACATGCCAGGGCTCAAGCTATGGAATAATAACAAAACCTATCAAGATAGGAGCTATGTTCAGACTTCGCACTAGGAACCCCATCCCTTCATGACAACTGTAACCTCCAGAATCATTTTGTGTTGGGGTTGCCCTCCCTTGGAACACTGAAGATCAATTTTGATGGTCTGTGTAAGAGGAAAATGTCAAAGCAGGATCTGGTTTTTTGATAAGTGATCATAGAGGACAGATGATGGGGAACTATGAGTAATAACCTTTCATGAGATTATTGTTCCATTGGCAGAACTATGAGCAGTTGGGGGAGAAGTAGCATGTGCAATGGAAAATCATTTGGACAAACCAAGACCACCATGGATGAAGGAGACTCATTAACTGTTATTAGTTCCCTGGCAGAAAGCTGTACTTCATCTGAAGCCCACCATCCATGCTTGCTGGATCAGTGACAGGTGTTTCAAGGTCTGCAGGTGAGAATTGCCCGTACCCATAGGAAGCAAATTAGTTGGCAGATTGGCTTGCCAATTTTGTTGCTGGTTAGGTGCCAGGTGGTCTGATGATTTGATCTGATTGTATTCCTTCAAACTCGGCCGACATCGTCCATGGAGGAAGATCTGGTTGTTAGTAGACTGGTTTTACTATTCCTAATCAAGAAGAGAAAAGGACCAATCCCTAAAATCTGTTCTGTCCAACTAAACTATTATGAGGAACAATAGCTTATGTTCAATCTTTTGTGTGTTGAGGTTTCTTAAGTGATCCAAATTTGTAGTAGCTTTGTTAATTGATCAAGCAAGCTCATTATGAGGAGTTTGTTAATAATTAAATGTCATTTCTTGTACAGAAAAAAAAAAAAAAAAAAAAAAAAAGAAGAAGAAAGTTCAATGATAAAATTCAATTTGTCACCTTCAGAGAAGAAAAATAAAATTTCCTCTGGTGAAGAATTAGACCTCAAATCCAAAACTTGTCAATGGTAGTATAGTAATTATTCCCCATTTTGCAGAAAATTTTTAAGTTCAGATTTATTTTCAATTCATTCCCAAGTTGAATTTGTGCATGCACACAATTTTCAAGGCACAGAGATGTGGTAGTCTCAGGGTCAAGGGTCAATTTTGATTGCTCCGACCATAGAGATGACATAGGCATTTCTGGTAATAAGTTTGTCACAGGATCTTAATCCTTGATTTCAAGAGTCTGGAAGAAAATTTTTTAAAGCTATGTGGCCATACAGTGTGGTATGCCATAAATGGATAGAGATAATGGAATAGAATTGGATATAAGTATAATCATCACAACCTACAATTGATTGTCAAAAAGGAAAATATGAGTGATATAATCATCCTCAACACTGCTATCATCTTGGTTTTCTTCTACTTTAGCTGGCATAGTTGGACTTGAGTCAGATGTGCAGGACTTCTCAAGAGGCAGCCCATGCAATCCCATATTACCCTCATAGCTACTCATATTAAATGTGGCGAATTGGTATTTGAAATCTGGTGTACATCCAGATAAGTAATTGTAAGCAACTGAGAAGACCTCCAAGAACTGTAGTTGAGTCAATTGCCAGGGTATCACACCACTCAACTGATTGTGTGATATATCGAAGCTCTCAATCTGATTGAGTTTGGAGAAAGTTTCAGGGATTGGACCTGTTAGCTGATTGTGTGATAGATTCAATTGTACAAGCTCATCTAGGTTTCCAATATCTGGTGGAATGTTTCCTGTCAACTTGTTTGCTGACAAATCCATTGCAGACATCAGAACCAAATGATCTGTTCTGTAGGCATATAAGTTGCCTTTGCTGATGAGGTCAACAACTATTATCTCATATATGTAAACCTCTGCAAGTGCATCGAGGAATTCTCCTGGACTAGGATACACAAAAATCTCACCATAAGGTGAATCTGTAAGTGCTGAATTAGGTTTTCTGAAGTGCATTTTGCCAATGCAAGAGGGTATTGATCCCGAAAGATTATTTGCGAAAGATCTAGAATGTGTAAAGACTGCAGTTTACATAACTCAGTTGGTATCGGGCCTTCAAGAGAATTCTCGCTAAGAATAAGAATCTCCAAAGATATTTGGCCTCCAATCGGTCTTGGCAGTTTACCTGAAAGCTGGTTATTACTGACATCCAATGCTGCAAGGTGTGAAATATTGAGATAACTATTTGGAATTGTGACTGTTAAAGAATTCCCAGCAAACTTGACGTACGCTAGTTTGGATGATTGGAAGCAATGCGGTAATGACCCAGAGAGGTTATTACGGGATAAGTCTAACACTTGAAGCATTGTTAGATTACATAAATGATCCGGTATTGGACCATGGAAATGATTTCCCTCAAGGCTGAGGTAAGTTAGATCATAAACATCCAATATCTCTAATTGGTAGACTAATTCTGGACAG
Organism: Elaeis guineensis; assembly: GCF_000442705.2. Classification (NCBI taxonomy): domain Eukaryota; kingdom Viridiplantae; phylum Streptophyta; class Magnoliopsida; order Arecales; family Arecaceae; genus Elaeis; species Elaeis guineensis. The sequence goes on along the minus strand of NC_025993.2, from coordinate 24,975,306 downwards.
ATTGCTCGGCAAAGTTCCAGTAAATTTGTTTCCATCTAGAGAAATACATGAAAGCGAAGCATGACCATAATTTGTACCAAATGTCTTCCCATGCAAGTTGTTGTTGGAAAGCTTCAAGGCGTGCAATTCAGTGCAATCAATCATCAGGCGATTTGGTACTTCACCGTATAAGAAATTATTGGACAAATCCAAGTGTGACAATCACTCATGTTACCCAGTAATGAAGGGATATTTCCCGTTAGATAATTTGAGGACATATTCAGGCTCGCCATATGTGGAAATGTTGTGCCGATGTCTGTAGGAATTGGTCCACTGAGGAGATTCATGGAGAGATCAAGTGCATATATGCTCATATTCGGATGCTTGGGCAATTGAAATGTGCCCATTATTGAGTTATTTCTCAAGTTCAGAACTTTTAGTCTGGTTAGATTTTTGAACAACCATTGGGGAAAATTTCCTCTCAAGTCACCGTGGGAAAGATCAAGAACTCGTAACCTATATTGGGAAGCAAGTAAAGCCGTGTTGTGAGGGGGTTCGCATCGAGATTACAATGTGACAAGATGAGGTACCGTAGCTGGAAGGAGGGAACAAACTTTCCACTATCAAGATGTATAATAATTCCTCATTTCCTGACAAGTTAATGAATTCTAGCATTGAAAGATTTCGAAAGGAGGAAAATGAGAAATGCCCATCAAATAAGTTGCCTGAGAGGTCTAGAGACCCAAGTGAAACAAGACTCTCAAAGATGCGTGGTGGAATATTACCCTTCATGTTGTTGGAAGAAAGATACAAATTTGAAGAGAAACTAGTTTCTGCAGAGACAAAGGAAGACTTCCATTGAGTTGGTTGTCAGAGAATCCAACTCACGTAGGTTCTGCAGTCTACTGAGCACTGCGAAAAAAGGAAGAAAATTAAAAAAGGAACAAAACCTTTTGCTCATAATATGAACAAGGCTGGTAAACTTGTGACACAATTCTTGTTTACTCCTAATTTTTTGACTCCAGTTAGTCAACTTGGTAACACAGGTGAGTTGAGCAAGCTAAATAAATACGATAAATGGAATGCGAGAATAGAATAAATTAAAAAATGTTAAAGTTGCCGAGCAATCAAGGAAGTAATATTTGAAAATTATGATAAAGTAATATCCATTTAAAATTTATATGCTCCACTCATTGATTCTAGATAACTTTAAAAGTGAGGATATGCATGAAGTGAACTTAGCATAAATGCCTGATATGAATTGAGACTCATTTTAACTTCCTAAGCCAACTTAGAAATATCATATGATTTAAATTGGGGAACGTGAATTTGATGAGTTTTCTAATTTGACCAAGTTAGCTGAGTCAAGATAGACTTCGGCCAAACATGGCTTAGACTAGAAAAATGGTTCAGCTTGGCCAAGCCATCAGTCAACTTGCATAGGCCCCCTTTTTTTTTATCTTGAATATGGAGAAATGTCTAAGCTCAAAAGAAGAAAAAAAAAAAGGAATATGGTAAATTCTTAGTCAAATGAATAAAAATTATACCTTGTGAAGGCACTGAACCTGTTAGATTATTTTGGAACAATATAAGAAATTAAGGGAGGATAAATTTCCCAAAGCTATCGATATCCCTCCAATGAGATGATTTTCTCCAAGATTAAGCAATCTAAGCTTGTGCAATCCAGCAGGCCTGAAATATAGAGTAATAGACATCAACCAATAAGACAATATATAAACCATTATACTCAAGTTGCTAATGTGGTCTTATGATAAAAATAATTACAGATGATCCTGTAAGTTACTACCTTCTCCATTAAGTGCGTCGTCCAGCATGTTGCCTTCAAGATTCAAGATGTTGAGAGATGACAAATTTTTAAAAGATAATGGAATACTTCCGGTGAGATCATCAAGCTGAGATCAAGGAGTTTCTAATTTTCTAAATCCTGATATATCTGTCAAATATAAAGTTTTCAAAGCAAGAGAATGTTAAGTTAAAAATATTTACAACAAGAAGATGGGAAAATATGAATCAGCTAAAAAAATTAGAAAAACAAGTTGGATGAGGGGAAGGCTGATATAAACTAAGAAGATAACATAAACCATTATACTTAATATATTCATGATCTTGTGAAAGAGAAATAATTGAAGTCTATAAATTATTACCTTCCATATCAAGTGTGCCCATTAGCATGTTGGCTCCTAGATTCAGGACACTGAGTGAAGATAAATTTCTAAGAGATAGTAGAATAGTTCCACTGAGTCTGTTATAGAAGAGATCAAGGATTTTCAACTTTCTCAATCCTGATATAGCCGTCAAATATAAGGTTTTCAAAGGAAAAATCTAAATGAGAAATATTTACAACAAGAGAATAGAACATATGACTAGACTAAAAAATTTAGAGAAACAAGTTCAATGAAGGAGCAGCTATATAACATAAACTAAAAGACAATATATAAACTATAATCAATATGTTAATGGTTTCATATACAGAAATGTTACATATGACTTCGTAAATTATTACCTTCCACATTAAGTGTGCCATTTAACAAGTTTTCTTCTAGATGCAAGACACTAAGTGAAGATAGGTTTTTGAAAGATAATGGAATATTTAGTGAGCCTGTTATAGCCGAGATCAAGGATTTCCAACTTTCTCAATTCTGACATATCTGTCAAATACAAAGTTTCCAAAGAAAATGAATTCAAATCAAATATTTATGACAAGATGATAGAAAATATGAATAGACTAAAAGAAATTGGAAAAACAAGTAGGATGAGGGCGAGACTAACCTATTTGTGATAACGATCTGCAATTTGATTGTAGGACAAGTTAAGCTGTTGGAGCTCATGAAAGGAGGAAAAAATGCTGAAATTCAATCGCCAATCCTGAAGTTGATCATATTCTAGAAGGCTCGATAGCATGAGCTTTGACACTTGTTGTGTGCTGTTGTTGCAGCTCACTCTCTCCAGAGGCAACAGTCCCTCCCTCTTCCCCATGTCGATAGTGAAGAGTTGTTGTAGTGAAGGAGAGAAGATTTGAGTTTTAACAAAGCTTCATACTCCTCTAAAGGGCATCCAAATTTGGGGCTGCAGTTGCATAGGACTACAATCAATAAAGTCCATAACAAATTTGTTACCTTGAGTAGGAGACAAACTGGTAGCAATTCCTCATAGTAGAGTGAAGGTTGTAAGATAATTGTCTGATGCACATTTGCTTCATGTCTCATGCTTGCATAATTCGTACAAAACCATAGGGGCATGGAAGTCTGGGTATGCGATCAAGTCTTCCATTCAATTCCAAGTCTTCCATGTTGTTTTCTGAAAAGAGATTGGACGTGGTCCCCTACCTAAAGTAATTATTAAATTGAATAAGTGAAGACTAATACATAGAGTGGGAGAACATACAAGTGGGAATAAAATAAAGAATGGAAAAACAAGTGTGGAAAAAAAAAATCTAAGTCAGGAGAGCATCTCGAGAAGAGAGAAACATAAATAATGCGGGGAACAATTAATTCAGACCTAGAATCCACTCGTTGAGGAGAAAAAAGTTTTATGATAGAAACTTCATCTTATAGCTTTCCAAATGCCCCGACAAAATGCACAACAAACAAGTCCAAGTCTACATGGAAGAAAAAGCACTCATCATGACCCACATAGGACTTTTCGTTGGAGAAAAGCTATTGGGAGCTTTCCACTCCTGACCAAAAGTTTTTTAAAATGGAATAGACTCTCGAAAGGATGGCTTACCAACCATGGACTCTAGATGTCCATAAACCAACTAGTCCATCTTTAACTACAATTTAAGAGGAGTAATATTTGAATGTACCGTATGAAGGTCAGTGAAGAGACCAAAATCAAGTATCTAACTTGGTGCCAGTATAAGTTAGTCAAAGCGAGCCTTAGACTAAACAAAACTAGGTTTCATCTTTTAGTGTGGACTTGTCGAATTTTTGTTGTGGAATTGAAAAATATTCTACTAAAAAATGTTCTTTTTTCTTAATGGAGCATGAGGTGTTTTCTAAAGGGAAGAGGGAGGTGTGTCTTAATGAAAAAAGCAAATAAAAAAAGGCGGGACGTCAGAGAGGGGAGGTGTCTTCTGAGCCCTTTGGGTGAGAGGCTTTTCAACTTTCTTTTCTTTATCATTTTGTGGCATTCTCTAAAGTGCCATGAGGGCAAAGCCGAGTTCTTTTAAACAAATATAATTTTACTCTGTCTAACATTTTCTTCTCTTCCATGATTATCTTTTATTTTTTTATTGGTGTTCATTTTTGTAATCCTAGCTCAGGCCAACCAGTCTTAATCAACAAGTGATTATGCCCTTTCACATACTACTACACTTGAATAAGGACCATGTGATAACCTGATCCAAATAGCTGCACAAATGTCAAAGTGGCTCCACAAAAAAAAAAAAACAAGGAATGAAGGCTCCCATCTTCTTCCTGATCGAATCTAGCTTGAAATTGATCTCCTAGGCTGTCAAAAATCATAGAAAATCTCCTATAAATCTCCTCCCCCCTCCAATGCATATCACGATGAACATTGGCCCTCCTCTCTTCTTCTCTATCTCTTTCTTCCTCATTTTTGCGATTTTCCTAAACCTATGTCCATCGAAAATTGGAGCTGGAGATGCCACCGGAGTTCAAGGTAAATCGATCCCACCTCTCTCTCTTTTTCGTCTTCCGTGGCATTTGACACCATTGCCGGGCATCGATCTTGCTGAAAAATCACAAAGAAAGAATCGTATAACTTTTTGGCTTTTCTTTTGCTTTTTCCAGCTACAAAATCATCATCCCTTGAAGTCGAGTGCCCTAGCCTCCCGACAACCCTCCATAGTAAGTCCATGACCGTCAGCGAAAGGTCGATGGCCAAAAATAAAGAGAAGCCCTAGATCCCTCTTTTTGGGCCTTCTATGATTTTCTATTGGTTGATTCGTGCCGCTGGTTGTCCCTACCCCACCAATATCGGCTGCCGTTGTTGGTCCTTCGATTATGTCATTGCACCCCACTGGAGCACCACCCACACCTATATCCCTCCCTTGTTTGGCCAAGAAAAGAAAAAAGAAAAGAAATGAAGAAAAAGAAGAGAAGAAAAGGAAAGAAAAGAAAAATATGAAAGAGATAGAAGAGCTCTCTCTCTCTTTTCTTTCTCTCTCTTATTTCTCTCCTCTCCCTTTGGGGTTTCTCTCTCTATCTAATCCTGGACCCCAGTATGAATGTAAGATGATCTTTTCAAAGAGATCTGAAATTACTTGGAGATCCATGCAGCAGGTCGGATCCCACCCATTCTTGCTAGAAATTCATAGCATCTAATCACTATTAACCTCGATTTATTGAGCATCTTGATATGACCTCTGTTGATTTTGATCATGATTTCTCTTTTGAGAGATATGAAAATTTTCTCTTCACTTTTTCTCTCTATTTTCTCTTTCTTCACTCATTTTTTCTCTCTAAGAAGACCTAAGAACTCTAGAATCGACTCATGCCTTCCTCTTTTAAGAATCCGTGTTGATCCCAACAAAAAGACCCAAACTACTTGGTACCCAGATGGTTTATCGGATCGATCACCTGATTAATGACCTCCTTTTATTATTTAATTTTATTAAATTAATTAAAAAATTAATTATAATTTAATATTTAAATAGGATAATATAATTTTTCTAATAAAGTTTGAAGATCTAATACAAATGAGGTAATGGATCTTACACTCCATATTTATTTTCAAATTTTCATTTTTCGCAAATCATCTAGTGCTGATGGACTCATATTTTTCATAAAAAAAGGACCAGCATATGAGATATGAAAAAGTATGTTTTATTATAACCATTGATTTCATGAATATATTTTATAAATAACATATTTATAAAGTATAAATTTTATTATTTTTTCATCTATGTATATATATAGTTTAAGGAAAGATATAAAGATTTTAAAGGCTCTTAGATAGCTATGAATGAATTTCTAAAATTAGAAAATTAATATTTGGAGCTAGCATCTACAAGAAACATGGCCCTACCAATGGGTACAAAATTAGCATATGAAACAAGAATTCTGTCGATTACAAAATAACGATGTCATGGATATAAAGTGATCTTAGCATGAATATCATGAGTAATATTTTGAAACATGACATGAATATCTGAAAAATGATTTATACATATGTTTAGAAAATTTATGATTTATGCATGCATGATTGTCTTTATCGAAAGAGCAAGAAGCAAGAAGAGGGAGGTAGAAGAGGAGCACATGATAGAGTGAGGGAAGGCATATGGCTATGGTGGATGTACCATCCTCCAGGTACGAGGGAATTGGGGGAGGAGGTGATAATGGGCTGATGAGGGCATGGTGGAGGTGTTGACTTCCATCCCCATCTTGTCAAATGGAGGACAAGTCCATCCCAGTTAATGGGGTTAAGTCCACACCAAATGTCACACGATGTGCTTTTTATCAAATTTTACGGACCAAGGAGAAAGTAATATGACCCTCCTAAATCTATGGACTAGCTACTTCAGTATGGACCAAGGAGAAAGGCAATCTTCCCTCTTGATTTAGGGCTCTGTATGCTATTTTCCTACCAAGCATGCTTTGCAAACAATGCCAAAACAATGCATAAATAATCGCAGATCAATTTCCATGCATCTACTTCTTGATTCTAGTAGGTTCTGGAAGTTCAAATGACCATAACCATACCTTGCTGCCATACTTATGTGGTGTCTAATATAGCATCTAAAGCTCTCTAACATGCCCATGAAACTAGTACTAAGCTTTGGTGCACTTTAGCTTTGTTTTTAAAACCATTCTTATTATCCTTTATGTAACTATTTCTTTTAGATCTATCTTGTGTCCATCTTTTGTAACGATATAGATAGCAGGTTCGTCTTCTTTTGTACTAGTGGCATATCATTCTGATTTTTTTTTAATTTATTATTTTTTAATAGGACAGATCATTCATACAATTTTTGTGTGAATATATTTAGAAGAATCAGAAAATAAATATCCCTCAATGGCTTGAGATCTTTCTCATCGTAGTCCAAAACGACATCCAAAAGTGTTCCACGATAAAAGCAGTCATTCCGTTAGCTGTCATGTTCATCTCTTGAAAGATATGCCTAATAATGAAGTTTGCACAATTGGTCAATGAAGTTGATATGTCCTACAAAAGGGGATGGGTGGCGTCACCCCACACATGCCTTTAGATACAAATCACAATTGAGATCGAGTCATCCTCAATGATCAGATAAAGAATGAAACAAACTAATGTTTGGATGAGCGTATGCTTAATGCACTTGAATAAAATATTTAGCCTATTGTTGAGATGAAATAACGAGTCTCATCGAGTGTGCTGGGGAAGCCTAGGTCATGACATACAAATCGAGCAAACAACACCAGACTAAGTGACAAAACTGACTTAAGAACACACATATCTTTGGACATTTTCTTTAGCCACCAAAAGTGAGATGAAGACTAACAAATAAAGACCACCGAGTGAAAAAATTTAGATAAGCTAATCCTTGGTCCATAATGAGTTTTGCAATAGGGTTTACTTGGTTTAGCTGATTCTTAGGACTCTGGACATGGTGATTGTGATCTACTTTAGGTGGGGGCATGGACTTACATAATATTTATTAGTGCAGAAAATATAGACAGCTCATGGATGGATAGTCACTCAAAGTGTCTAGTTGTAGATTATGATGTCCGTACAATGCACATGAGTTGTAGATTAGACATGTTGTAAGAAATGAGAAGCA